>NW_022198211.1:1891181-1959993 GCF_009176525.2 Contarinia nasturtii | reverse complement strand
TCTTTTGTGAAAATGAAATATCGTGAGCAAATTTTCCGCGCTTTTCTTTTGAATTTTTTTACCGATCAAATCAAAAGTTCTCTTTTAATGAAATGCAAATTAAAATCATTTCATTTGGCAGAACTCTGAGATGGAACGATGGAAGTTTTAACGAAAGAGAATAAAATAACTTTTTTGTTGTGAGAAAATCTGTTTTTTTTTTTCAATCGTTTGATTATTTCGCGATGAGTTGTATAGACCAAAATAAACGTCATTAATGTGGACTTTTAAAAGTAAAATAAAAAAAAATATATGAAAAAAGTTCTTACGTTTAAGCAATAAGTTTGTTGAAATGTGTCCAATGTATTCCAATAATAATAAGTGTTGGTTGATGGAAATCAGCTTTGAAAATAGTACCACTTTTTCAGTCAAACAATTGATTGTTCTCAATTCGATTCAAATGTGAATTAACCATACCAAAACACGAGATTCGTTCGTCATATAACTAGCGTAGTTTTCTTCGCTCTTGATTGTACTTGTAATGTATGTGATGCTATTGGCTGCGAAGCAAATGACACATCAAATATTTTTCAATGGTGATAAATCACTTAAGAGTACAATTCAAGTGATGTCAATCACATTTCATTGTATCACCAAGCACCATACTTGCATATAATCACAAATGCAATCCAATTCTTTGAGACTGATATAAATGCACATTTGCCAATTGCTTATTCACGTTCACGGTACATACACATACACGAAACTACAAAAGACGGCATGAAAGGCAATGAGAAAAAAAATATATCAAAAAGGACATAAAGACACACATTCACGTAAAAAGCAAACCATTCAATCAACTTGAATTTTGTCGAATAACATCAGCTCGATGCTCAAAGCGAATTGGATCGATGTCAAAGTCGTTTAACAATTGCTCTTGTCGTCGTTTTAAAAGAATTGTTGTTGATGATCAAACATCGTCGTTCACTTTGTTGGATTTATTGAATTTCGTATGCCGTTTCGATGGAAGAACATTGGATAATTGTGTTCGTTATGTCGATTTATCACTGTTATTTTGGCAGTATTCACAGGCCAAAAAATTTATATATTCAAATCTTGGTTTGTTTGTCTTCATTCCCGCACTATATGTATACACACATATATTTTTTTTTGCTCTGTCTTCCTTTCACAATTGGAAATGGGTCAAATGATTGCACACCAATCATTTCCTTTCATTTTATCAATTTCGCATGCATAATGCAACGAATAAATTACTTCCGTACAGATTTTGGTTCAATTGTCATCGTTCCGTTTCATCAAAAATATTATTCTTCTAATTTTTTCTCTTCTTCGAATCAAGGAAATGAATCTTTTCTCAAAACACAAAAAATTTACTCTTTATTTAGCACGAATATGCATATGGCATGAGGATAAAACATCACTTGAACTTGTGTACACAATAAAATTTAACGATTATTCATTTGATTTGACTTTCGTCGATTGCCGCATGATAAAGCGATTGCGAAGCGTCTTCAATAGTCCACAGTCAGTGCCATACTGATGAAATGAGATTGCAGTCGAGCACAAACTGTACGAATGAATCCAACGAATTGAGTAGTATACTGGATATGACAGGCATGCTTTCAAACACCGCATTCGTTGCCGCCTTTGTGCGTATGTTTTTCCATTGCGAACGAGAGATCAACAAACACCGACGCAACTCGATGCCAACAACAACAACCACGACAACGACGTCGACGATGATGAAGAAAAGCAAAAACAATATTATTTAAGGATATTTCGATTTAAACGTTAACTGCCACACTAGACACCGCTCGCAAACGCACCAACAACATAGCGGTAAATATTTTGAACTGTTAAATAAAACTCATTTTCTCTCTTTTCACATTTTACTTTCTCTCCGAATGAGTGTCACTCTCACCAACACACACAAACATTTCACTCCATGCCTTTATTTCACTCAAATTCATTGCTTTCCGTGTGAAGCAATTTCGGTTGTCAGACAGACAAAACAGGGTGCAGCGTCGTTGAGCATTGAGTGTTTTCTATTTCCCGATTTTGTTGAGCAGAAAAAATTCACTCCGAATGGTAAAATGCAAATCATAATAATTTACCATCACTATATCGTTTGAATAGTTACGGAAACATTTTTCAAACATGCAGTTCGATTTTCTCTTGGATTGTGTTGTTATTTCAGCTTTTTGTCCTCGTTTCCACTCGATAGCAGCATGATGTTCGTAACAAGCAAAATATTCCAAATACACCCACTGTTCTCGGTTGACAGCATCAGCGGCAGAGGCAAAAAAAACCAAATGCACTTTGGCACAGATTTGATTGCATGTGTTGCGAGCACAGTCGTTGTCTAAATGGATAACATTTTTCATAAAATGCAGCATTTAAAAATGTGTTCTTTCAAACATTCTGACCGAAACAGTCCGTACACAACGAATCGAATTTCATTTTCTCTGAAGTGCTTCGACGACATAATTTTTACCATTTTCGCTTTCTTTATGTGATGTTTCTCTTTCTCGTTCTCTGCCATCACCGTCACTAGGAATTCTTTGAAAATTGAGTTGAATGCACATGGTCAACCGTAATACTCACTTGTTTCACTGTTCTTTGTTTCGGTCCAATGTAATCAAGTAAATGCATCACCATCATAAAATTCTTGAAAATATTATATTCTCGGCATTATCATTTCAGACCGGTAGCACGGTATGAAAACATTCCACATCTTGATTAGTCTAAATCACATAAGCGGGCAACATCTATCGGCCGTATGTATTTTTATTGAAATGCATTCATAATGGATTTGCTGGATCGCTGGTACACATTACATTTATATATATGTGTGTGTATGCGTATTATAACGTACATTCACATAAATTTTCCATGTCATCAAAGTAATGTTTATGAATAAAAGAGGTTTTGAATCCATTCATAACCAGCCAACAGTGCAAAATGGTCGTGCAAAACGTATACATATTTGAATGTTGATGTTATTTTTTTCCTTCTCGTTGTGGGCTAACGGAAGCCAACGATATAAGAGCCACGCATCAACTGAATCACATTACCGATGAACAAAGATGGCCAAATAAAAGAATCAAATAAAAAATTTAACTTATGCGTACATATTTTTTCATTTTCATTTCGAGACACAGAGAAATAACAACAGCCGGGCATATAAAAGAGCGCACTTGTTATTTAGCAGTTGAAGAGAAGGAACAGTGAATACAGGCGGAAAATAGAAATGCGAAAGTCGTTTGATGCGTAAAATATGTTTTGGAAAGGTCCCAGCGAAAGTGAAAAAAAAGTATGGACCATCATGAGAAGGATAATAATAACGGCAACAACAACAACAAAAGACGGAATAATCATAACAAAGAAACAATTGTAAAAATATACCAATGTTTTACTTAAGTCAATTGCCATCGTTTGACTCCGGCTTTTCTCGAGATTTCCGTTCAAAATTTCGCATATTTTTTTTTCATTTCAAATAACCATTGAGTTCCGAATGGAAGCTGTAAGAAAAATTAAAATTGCATTTTCCGATTTGAGTACATTTTGAGTGTTCATATGATTCCCAACGAGGCAGATAGTTCACATTTCTTTCTGGCAAACGTTTATGTTTTGCCAAGTTTGAACCAGGTAAAATGACTCCTGATAGCCCATTCACATTAAATATTCAGAAAATGAATGAGTGAGAGAATGAAAAGCAGTCAACGCACTATGTAGCATACTACAACCTAAACACACATGAGCCTTTGCACTGAACTTCAACATACTTTACAAAAAACACGTATTTCTCATGGTTTTTTTACTTTAGAAAAGGATGAAGAGGCTCATAAAATTCGATAAATATGCTGCTGCTTGTTGAGTGCATTCATGGCGATGTTGAAATAATATATTAAATAAAATTTGCTTCTTTTTCTCTTGTTAACAAGAAATAGAAGACTAAAGTCTGGTTAATTCACGATTCGTCAGGTGAATGCAATGGCGAATAGATGAAACATCAAAAGTGTTTGCATCGGTCACGATGAGTATGAAAGAAACTCGTACTTTGACATTGCTTTGACAGCGGTTCAAATGAATTCTCCCTTGAACTCTTGGTGCTCTCGCATCGCTCTATTCATTTACTTTTTCCACACATTTCTGTTGGAGTTTAATCCGTTTTTTTATATCCATTCTATTCTATTTATATTTAGTTTGTTTTTAGATCGGTTTGGATTTTATCATTTTCGTACACAGATGTTTTTTCCATACAATTTGATGCAATTTCAGTGAGGGAGATCAAAATCGTAAAATGCCATGACAGAGAAACAAAAGGCAAACTTTGTCTCTGCGTGAAAAATGAATGAGAAAAAAAACATCGAATCGGTGAAATTGTCCACCAGAGAGAATCGTCGACACCGTTCAACCCAATATTATATTCAATGGAACACTACTATGAATGTAAAAAGAACTCTCTCTCTCTCCCTTTCTCTATTCGGCTCTTTTCGAGAATCAAACAAAAAGTCAAAAAGCCAGAGTGTATATGGGTAAAAAACTATAGTCAACTTTTGATTCAACTTCGGTGCGCTCAGCATACTCGGACATGTAATCTAGATGCACGTACCACTCTGATATGAATGCGAAAATGAAGTGTGCAAAGGACTTGAAATATTAAAGTAAACGACACAAAACAAACATTAAAAACGTGAACACGAATCTGCATTTACAAAAGCTGTTTGACATTCAACCCTTTTGATTCGTTTTCTTGTGCTCTCGTCTTCATATGTGCGCTGCATTCGATTCGTGCGTTAATGTGCATCTGAAGCGCTGTGTGCATATACATGCTTTAAAGGTGATGGGTTCCACATTGTCGTTGCGGTGCACAACCGCAAACTTGACAAATATTTACTCGGTGTGTATTTTCGCATCATCCAACTAGAACGTTCGAACTGATGTGAATTACTGAAATAAGAGACGATATTGAGTCGAGATTGAAGCATCGACGACGATAACGCGTTTGATTGATATGGTTTACAAGTCAAATCTGAATATAATTCTAATTATTGACCAACTCGGCTCATGTTCAATCGATTAGAGCCTTCAAAATCTCGGCCTCAATCGCAAAATATAAAAAAAAAATCTTCCGTATGAATGCATCTAGGTGTTTGTACTGGATATATGTCACTCGAACCAATGAAAATCAATCGATGTCAAACCACTAATTTAAACCACTGAGTACGTTGAGCCCAAGCTAAGGATATATAGACAATTACAACACGGCTTTCATTGGCCATAAATTGTGGTTTACTTCTATCTTTGTTCGGATCTGTTTGAACAAACCCATTTGATGTGAGTGCGGTCGTATAAAGCATGCCATTGCATCAATCTCATGCATAAATCACTTCGATCGTTGTTTTGCTATTAGATTTTCAAATCATCAACTCAAAATAGTCAATATTTCCGATGCTTTGAAGCATTTCTTGTCAAGCAGCTTTTCTCTGCGCACTCAATCGAATTACAGAGCAACAGAGGATTTGATTGAATCGATCAATGCAATTTTATGCTTATTATGGCTGGTGTGTCTGAAAAAGACATTTCTCAATATTTTTTATCCAGTTTTCAACCATCAGGGTTATGGGAACGAGCATACATGCAGGAAATTGTAAGCGAAGCAACAAAACCAATCGTTTGTTATTGATGCCTTTTATAGCATTTCTATTTGCAGACATGTTATGATTAGTGTCTGTTTTCAACTCGATTTTGTTTATAATATTGATATAATTCAAGATGTTTCTTTACGTCTTTCGAACCATATTGAAACTCTTACAAAGCATGTGGAAATCACCACGAGGAAATCGTATCCAATTTAAATGACAGAGGAAGAGATTGAGACATCGGATAAAAGGTATTGTGAGTATTATATATTTGCTGAAATCATCTACTGTTAACCAAAATAAGATGTATTTGCAAACAGTTGTCGGACTGATTTATTTGCAAGTCAAATTTTCAAAGTTTGAAGACTTTCAAACATTGGCTATTGTATTTTGTGGTTTGCGAAAAAGGGTGCAAAATTTGCGTTTTGTAATAACTTCATTGGAATGTTTATTACTCTAATAAATCCATTTTAATTAAGCGACGGTTCAAATTGACTATGACCTTGATTTTGTGTCTTTTGATGTCGCATTTGGAATGGTATGTGATGGAATGAAATCATCAGTTTTAATAAAACTCTAGATAAAATGTCCAAATGAGAAATTATCAAATGAAATTCATTGAAAAAATTAACTGTAGAAATGAAATTGGTTAGCAGTCTTGCTTTTTTTTGCGATGGTAATAATGATAATAACAATGAAATCCGTTAATTTGCCTATAACAATAGTAATAATAATGTATTTGTTCCACAGTCACTTTGGTTCTATGATATTTTGATGCGATTTGTATCTTTCACCGAGTCTCGAAATAAAAATCAAGGAAAAAATGCATGCAGACATATTCATGGCATGATTTTTTTCCATTTCTTGAAGAAAAGAGATTTTCTTTTATTTTAATGTGTGAATTTCTGCGTCAATTCGTTGTTTTTTTCTTGTCGCCATGTTAGTGTATATTTACTAATGGCGTACAACGTCAAATTCTTCTTACGTCGTTACGAGACTATTTTTGCTTGGTGCCTTTGTTTTCTATATCATATTATATTTATTTTTTTTTATAATGTCGTGCTCAATTTTCTTTGTGGCACTTTGCTTTCATTGACGACAACATGTTTAACTCTTGTATGTGTCGGTTCAGTTTGCGCCGTTGAGGTTTTTATTTTTCTGTTTGTCGTAAGTGAATTTTTTTCAACAAAAGTCTTTGATTGGATGACGCTTTGCAACTAAACATCAAATTATTGATTTGCTTTTAAGGCACAAGTCAGTTCTTTATCGAATCTCTTTTAAAAATTATTCAATATTGAATAATACACGACAATTTCGTTTCGAACAAAAATATATCCAATACTGACACCGAAATCGGCAACATATTTAAATTGAAAAAACACTGGGCGAGAAATCGACATTTGTTGCATCCACAAACACATTGGTTTAAAAGTAAAGTTCATTACTATTACGTAGGTTGCTCCATAATTTTTTTTAAAATGGTACTTATAGTGTTGCCCGATGTAAACCATTGTCATATTCGTAAAGTTTGATGTTTTGGTATGTATTCGTGCCCTGAACCTTTTGTCGTACGAACGCTATTTGTATTGTTTACAGTGACTGGTAAACTGCGACTCAACAAAAAAATGAATTTTACACGTGAAGATTTTCGTAAAATGATTTACTACGATTTTCGAAGTAAATTATCTCAACAACAGTGTTTCGATCGACTTCATTTGGCCTTTGGCAATGAAGCACCAACCCTTCAGACAATTTATAACTGGTACCGAGAATTCCGTTGCGGTCGTAGTTCGCTCAAAGACGAGTTTCATACAGGTCGTCCAAAATCGGCTGTTGTGCCACAAAACATCGATGCTGTCAGAAAACTGATTATGGAAGATCGTCATGTGACCTACCGTGAGATTGAGGCATCTTTGGGCATTTCATCCCACAGCATACATACAATTTTGCATGAACATTTAGCCGTAAAAAAGATTTGCTCTCGTTGGATCCCACATAAATTGACCGATGAACAAAAAATGGCTCGTGTGAGTTGGTGTAAAGAAATGCTCAAGAAATTCAATCGTGGTGCTTCAAAAGACGTTAATAAAATCGTCACTGGTGACGAATCGTGGATATATGCCTATGAGCCCGAAACGAAACAGCAGTCGACTGTATGGGTCTTCCAAAATGAAGATAACCCAACGAAAGTTGTTCGAGCAAGAAGCACTTCGAAGCGAATGGTCGCCTGTTTTTTCGGGAGAAGTGGTCATGTGGCAACCGTTCCACTAGAGGATCGTAAGACCGTCAATTCTGATTGGTATACCACCATTTGTTTGCCCGAAGTGTTTGGTGAAATAAGAAAAAACAACCACCGTCGCAAAATAATTCTTCATCACGATAATGCGAGCTCTCACACATCTTTTCAAACTACTCGATTTTTGACCGGTCAAAACATCGAACTGATGGGTCATCCACCGTACAGTCCTGACCTGGCACCCAATGACTTTTTTTTGTTCCCAAGCGTGAAGAAAAAACTACGTGGTCAACGATTTTCGACACCAGAAGAAGCAGTTGAAGCGTTCAAAACACACGTTTTGGAGATATCAGTTTCGGAGTGGCACGAATGCTATGACAAATGGTTTCATCGAATGCAAAAGTGTATCGATCATCTCGGGGAATATTTTGAAAAACAATAAAACCATTTTCGACAAAAAACAACTGTGTTATATATGTTTTTAAAAAAAATTATGGAGCAACCCTCGTATACGTTGCTATGAGATGTTGTTTTTCCACTTTTTCTGAGCCTCTCCCGTCTGTTCATGGAGTTATCATATTTCAGGTTGCCTCTTGTCCAATGCCCACAACACCAAATGTGTTTTTGCGACGCATCATCTATGCGTCTATGTTGGTAATATATCGAGACATTTTTTTTGTTTTCGTTCTTTTTTCATACATTTTCGGAATAGATTTCGCTGCTTCAGTGATATTTTACTTTCGTTTTCATAAGAGGCAAAATTCTTGGGACAAAACAATCTCGTATCTGTTATGCACTTATTTTCATTTTGATTATTGTGACGACTTCGAAAAACTTGTGTCTCACTTTTTGCCTATGGCGATAAATGGATACATTTTGCTAATACAAAGCAGACAACGTTTCACTTTTAGTGATCATAAGTATGCTCTTAAAAAAATCTCTAATGCTGACTTCTTTTTTTCCATGTGCACATTTGCCGTTTGTGAAAAATGAGCCACCAACCCAGCAACTGAACACATATGTTTCGAATTTTCGTTTCTCGAACGAAGCAGAGTACAAGCGATACTATTTTGTATCTACTTGACGTGTGTGTGTGTGTGTTTTTGTGAGTAGGACATTTGCAAGCGGAGGAAAAAAATATAAACCGTATAATCTGTCGTTACTGCTAGTTGCTACTGTGAAAACGGTACGACTGCATACGCATTAGATTAGAGTTGTCTTTTGAATATTATCACTGCATTGGCAAAAGATCGGATAATGGCACATGTGCACTGTACACTGTTCCATTCAGGATCGTGTATCGCTAGGCTTTGTGTCACGCTTGAAAGTTGAAACAAAACGAAACACGTCGAACACATGGAAAAAATGTGATTTTTTTTTACCACCAAACAATGTAAAATCGAAGAAAAAGAAATGCAAAAAAATGTGAGCGAAATGATGAAATGTAAGCAGTGAACATGGATGATATGTCTGTATTGAATGTTTTTTTTTTCACATTTTGTTCACGATAAATCTCAATTCGATGTTGGTCGATAAACACATTCTGAAACGAGCGCTTCGTTGTTTATGCTCGGTTGGTGAATGGTTCTCGTCGAGTATAACTTTGACATCACGTTTCTATTATCTATCCCCCGTGCATAATACATTACTATTTATTATGCGATCGTGTTTTCGTCCATTTGCTCATGGTGTTGCTTGAATGTTTTGCTTGAATTTTCATTGCATCAGTGCTGTCCCGTATCTATCTATCGGAGTTTAAAAATCTAATCAACGATCAGTGTGTCATTGCTGTTGCTGCTAACGAAGCGAATGCACATATTTTCATTGTTCAGAATTTCATCGATACACATTTTCTCATTGATATACATTTTCGTGTCTCTCTCTGTGTGTGCGTGTTTTTTTTATCGGGCGGCAAAAACGAACGTAAATGTTTACCATTCGAAAAATCAATGTTTATCGTTGAAATGTGGCGCCGATGTGAAACAAAATCGCAGTGTGGATGATGGCGTACGAAAAATTTGAAAAATATTTTCAGTCCAACAGTTTTCCAGATTGATGTGAATCGCATTACATTTCGAATACACGCACAAGAATTGCCAATGCAATTATTTATTTATTTCATGATTAAAGCATCAATTGGAACTTTTTCTTTCTTCTTCGTGCTAATTAACAGCTTCATGACTTTTTCGCTTCTTGTTTTGTAGGCGAAGTAATTAAATCACAAATGAATACACGGAAACCTCTGGGTGATATTCACCAGGCGATGGGGAGCAAATGAAATGGTTTTATTTGGTCTGTGTTGCCTTGGTTCAATATCAATTTACTTGTGCGAATCAGCACCGATAAAGTGTCATATGGAATAACCAGCGAATGGAATCGTGCGTCAAGTGGATGGTTCTGCTTCAGATCATTCGAGTTGTTCGAGTCAATGCGTGCATGTACATTGCTCGTTATTCAATTAAATACGCATCAAGTTATTTATTATTACGAGTTTGCGCGTATATTTAAGCGCACGATGTGAGCTTGTGAAATACGATTTTTGTCTCGATGTGATATGACCCTCCGTAGGCGAAATGTTCATCATTTACCAAATCCCATACCGCAATGAATGAATTGGAATCCGTATGTTCAGAGGGTTTTGCGTGTCTTTCAAACACTTTTTACATTCACCAGAAGAAAAAAATTCTGTGCTCAGTGCACATTTCTTTACAATGTTAAGAAGCGTAAAATTGATTTCGTTGGAAACAGTTGTTTTTCTTTGTGTATTTCTTCTCAACCAATATTGTATGGCCGCTGCTTTTCAATTTGACTACTTTGAACGCTGTGTCGCTTTGCTGCGCTTATATCATCAATAGCATTTCATTCTGCTTGCAATCTCATAGATTTGTTTTCGCCTCTGTATCGTATAATAATTTGTAGCCTACTGGAATGGTAAAAAAACCAAATCTACTTTCTCGATAAATGGCTCGATTCACTCCATAGACACCCGCATTGATAAGATCCAACGGAGAATTTGTTTCGAACAAAATTGAATTCTCGATGAAGGAAAAATTCAAAATTTTCCAAAAAAGGGAGCCAATTCGAAATAGAAGTATGCAACAATTTGTGGTAGGACGATCCAAGCAAATTTTGAGAGCGAATCTTTTCGTAAATCACTCGTCCACTTGTTGAAAATAATTTGCTCAAACAAAATCATACCCAATTCTCACCGTCGCATTAAATCTAACGAATCTTCCAAAAAGATATAAAATAAATGTGAGTATTCGGTCGTCGTGCGACAACAATCTACATGCGTGTGAAATGGCATATGAATCAAATTTCAAAATGCGACATAAACACAAAACAAACAGCTCATAATGGCCATTATTTTTGTTATTAAGTGTCGCTCAAATAGGAAGAAAAATGTTCGAGTTTGTGTCCTGTTGTTTGAGCAACGGAAAAAATCGCTTCATATTAATCGCACTACATCAAACATATAGACAATATTTTCGCATTTGGATGCGATGCAATAAAATCACAGCATCGATATAAAATGTTGGCAAAAACAACACCACGTAAGCCATTTCTAATGATGGCCAATTTTGTTGCTTCATCATTGTCGTCGTCGTCATGATCGTTCTCTTCTTTGCTCTCGTCGGCTGAGAACATAAATTGTAAGCTACTCCAACTATATGGCCATGAATTTAATGTTTTTTGGCACTCTCTATATTTGGCGTATGCGATGCGTACATTGTACACACAAGACCGTATTCGTATATTATTTAACGAAGCATAAGTAAATCCGGTAAATGGTGAATGAAGACTTGTGCAAAAACAACACTGGCCTGCAAGACACAAACAAACGACGCCGACAACGATGAATGTGCAAATCGGACGCATGAAAATTATGCAAGCATCAAAAACACTTAATTATAACATCTAATAAAAATAAATGAAAATATAAATAAAATATGCTGGATTTTGTGACAGAAGTTATTAGTGTTATTGCTGTCTTAGCTATCATATTTGGACGGGTAGGTTGTGTGTGTGTGTGTATGGCAACGAACCGAAAATGAAAGACAATGGCATATCACATTCGTATATGTATACAATATAGATATCGTAACTGCCGTTCATTCATTTAATAGTCGTGTGACATTTGGATGGAAACTTAGATAGCTAAGCATTAGAAAATGTTAGGCAATGTGATAAAAATAAACTCTGTGATTCGATATGGATACATAGACGCACCGACCACATGAGAGATACCGAGAATGTTCAATTGCACACACACATTGCAAACGTACCCAGGAATTTCTCAGAACATTCAAACGTCTGAAAGTAGCTTGAACATAGTTTGCTGTCATTTACTTGTCTATACTTGGTGCAACCGCATGATTTATGTAGAATTTTATCAAGCCATGAAATATTTTCAAAGTGTTTTGTCTTTGACTCCCACTTCTCATCTTCTCATCTTCTCATCGCACCAAATTAAGGACCATTCAAATAATTTAACATCTATATGCTAAATTATTTGTTGCATAGGAAATTGCCAAATAAGTGTACAATTCACGAGAAATAATGTCTATCTCCGACTAATTCAATTAAAGAAGATTTTAATTTGATTTTTGCAAAACACTTCCTTGCTCGTAGTTCATGTGCGTGTGTGTCTGTGGCAATTGTATAAATGCTATTCACGTATTATGATGTCGATTGTGTTCTGATTCCCACTTGTGATTCGCACCCAAAACTGTCGCAATCACGGTCATTATTGACAATGTTGCCTAACGAATTAGAATTTGAGTAATTCATGGAATAACTATATTAATTAAATAGTCGAAAACTTTGTTGAAGACATTTTTGGTGCAGAAATTCATGGAACAATCTATATTATTAGAAATGGAACCAACATTTCTAGCATTCTCGAGATAAAGTTGTCGATACCACAGATGATGATGCTATATTCCACCTACTGCTTCTAATCAACAAATGATCCACCACAATATTCAACTAAGTCATACAATATTCAAAATATGTTGGAAATGTTGATTGAATCGTAAAAATAAGTTTTGATAGAATTTCGAAAGGATCACCTCAATGGCATTATTAATTTTAATGTGTCATCTTTATTTCTCATCAAAGTGATCCTGTGTACCTGTACTTAATTTCAAAACTTACCAGTAAACCTCTCCATTGTTCCACAATATTTTTCAAAATTCCTGGTGGATTAGCTCACTGAAGTCGAAATGTTCAACGATTTTGGTTGGAAATACCGTGTGTACGATATTTATCATAATTCATAATAATTGCGGCAAGACCATGATTTATTTAATTAATATATTTTCACCACAATCTCAATTTGATTATACGATTACGACTAATACTTAAGAGTAAGAACAAAAAACTAATTCATTGTTTGTTTCGAGTGGGTTTCACATTCAAATTTATATGGGAAAATTCAATGTGTTTACGATAATATAAGCAGTTTAAGCAGTTTATTTTTCAGACACAATTTTGTTCTGTGAAAAGTTATAGTAAGTTAGCGAGCTGAAACTACATTATCTAATTTTTGTTAAATAACTTCAATATAACATATCAAATGCACTTCAAATGTGTGTTGATCACTGAATTTAAAGCAAACCGAATATTTCTACAAAAACATATAATTCCAAAGAAATAATTAGCACATATCGTAACACAACGTTTAATATGATTTTGAATGCAAACTTCATATCAAAAACTAAACACTTTAAGATAATGCATCGTCTTCATCCAAATGTAACAGTTTTTGTGTGGAAATTCGGTACTCTCACAACTGATTCGGTAATGTAGTGGAAAATATAATGACAAATCGTTTAATTTTGGTGGTGTCGTGTGCAAGCATGCGAAAAACGCCGCGAAGTATTCACTTCTATATGGTTGTAAAACATTTCATTTTCAAAAAGTCGCATTTAATTACTAATTCCTCCTTCGTGGAATATTTTCATGAATGCATGGATGGCAGTGTGCAAGTCTAAAGTTGCATCTTTACTTTCGATGCAAGAATAATAATAACAATAAAGTGTAACTTTTTGTCATGCTTATCAAAAATTCGTCGCCTGTACAACTGTCATTTTCGCTTCCGTCACTTGAAATACATTCGAGTGAAATGCGCTAGGAAATGCGAAGGGCTTATTACATTTCATGGCATTACAACGAAAAGCACCGAAAATCAAATGAATATACGAATTTTGGTTCAGTTTATCAGAATGCTCGTTGATTTGATGGCAAAGTCAAAGCAAATGATTGCATATCCGAGCACGTCAAGTGTACGCATCCAATATGCGATGCAACTTTGTTAATATGTATGCATTTGTCATTCGATGTTTGAGAGAGTGAATATGAAAAGTTTTTGTTCGCGTTCTTCTTTTTTTTTCGTATGTGAGTCGCAACTTGGTTCGTTATTAAGTCGTTCACATTTTCACCATGGCGGCTTTCACAATTTCTCAAGTCATATTTTAAGTGGTGTGTGATTAGTCGGTGTTTCGGCTGTCGTCGTTCTTAAATTGAAAAAATAAATAGAAAATGTTTGAATGTGAAAACTTAACATCAGTTTGCCAGAATTTCGACAGTTTGCATAGAGCTCCCACCGTCTAATTTATTCAAAATATTGTTTGAATGTGCCAAATCTATGCCAAGTGTATTCAAGTTACTCGAAAATGAGTAAGAGTTAAGCGTTTTATTGGAAAATACATATCGGTCATTGGGCTTGATGTGAAACATGGCATCATACCCCATACTACGCTGTGTATGTTTGATTTGGTACACCATTTTAATTCCAAAGGAAATTATTTTGATTTATGCATCAACAAACCCAATGAAATCAACCAAGTTCAACATTGAGCAATTTACAATGCTGCTCGTTCAAAACTTGCTCTTATCGCTTAAAATATGTGCATAGAACATATTAATTAATATCTTAAAATCGAGCACTGAATTAATATTTATGATAATGAATTAAATTTCTGGTGAAAATTCTTGAATGCACATCTAACTCACTATCTTTCTCGTTTTCTCTTCTCTCTTGCCCTCATGCTCTCTGTTTCTCCACCGATAAATAAAAAAACTTTTTGCGAAGTATGAAGCCTGAAGCCGTTCAATGAAGTGGAATGCAATTTTTTCGGCATTTATACTCCATTTACTGAGTTCATAATATAACCGCTTGCCTTGGGAATTTGAAACTGTTTCGAAGTATCTAAATATGAAAAATTCTGCTAAGCAATTCAACGAATGAAAAATTGAAACAAAGTAATCAATCAATCACAAGGTCTTAAGACTGGGTCTACTCCTTGCCGGTGAATGTTTTCATTACAAAACACTGGCGCTCTACATTTTGAAGATAATGTCAATACGAATCAGTTGCAATGTGGTCGCAAATGTTTCTTGAGCACCGTAAAAGCGCACACATTACACGAATGGATCAATTCACATGCCTTAATTTAAAACTTCGTATAAATGAAGCTCATTTGACACACATATCAAATGTATGATAATACTTTTGCTCGAAATTATGTCTCAGTGTAAAACATGGCAAAATTTTACATAAAATGCAAAACAACCGGAAAAAGTCGTTATTAATTCAGTACAAATATTGTCAACGGCTGATGAATTTTCGGTTGATTTTTTGATAGTACTGACACCAAACACTGGCATGATTCACTACCGATGTGAATACATGAATTTTCTCAACATTACTTAAAATGAGTCACACAAATAAAAAGTGACTAGAGAAAGAAAGTGGGAGATGTTGTATGGCTTTCGATTATGTGCGAAGGTTGAAATTTCGGCTGGGGCGCGCTACCGATGTGGAAAACGATTTATGGCATCGATTTCATGTCTAACAAATGCCAGTTTTCTTTTTCTATGCGATGATGTTGTGTTAATGCAATTGAAACAATTTATCAGGCCGCATGGAAAGCTGTCGATTGACATCGAACACCCAACTGTACATTGTATACAGTAATATTAAGTAATAACTTTTTTATTGTAAAATAAATTGCTTTGGTTTCGGTTGTATTCACATGGTACATTGGATAACATTACGACTAGACGTTTTGTATTGACTTTTTATTCGAACTTCCTGGGAAAAATCACCGTTAGACGCATTCATTACTTTATTGATTACCGTATTACAAATTTTACGCATTTTATCCCCATTTTTCAACACAGACTTCCCACACATTTAATGAGCACAATGTTTGGAGTAAACAACAACATTTGTTGAAAAACATATGTCAGTCGATTTTTTTCCCGTTCCGTGTCTGTTGACAAATGGAAGAAAAAAGAGAAAACAACGTCGAAAAGATGAGAGCATATCAACTGTCAGCGATTCAATTTCCTGATTGAAAATCGCACAAACTTATTTTCAGAATTTTTGACATGATACTTTGATGACAGAACCAATACTATGGTTGCGCTCAATGCACTAACTTAAATGCTTCAGACTGTTCGATATTTCGTCAAAATTACATTTCCTGCTGATTTTGATTTAATTTAACATTATTTTGATAAGAAACTTTAGGAGGCTAATCGATTCAAAGTTTCAAGCAAAATGATTTACAAAAATCATGTGTATTTTGCTACACATGTATTGAGTTGTTGAATCGCATGCATGCAATTGAAATGAGAAATGCTATGGAGATTTTTTCAACTGTAGAAAGTTTTAAATATCCACTTCAAAACTTCCTGATCTGGTAAGTTTCAAATGTGATAACGAAAAATTAGTTAGTCTATTTTCCATATAAATAGATTGTTGCTTCCTGCAGAAAGGTGTGTTTATTTTGAAGGAAGAACAACAAGTAATGTTTGTTGAAGCGTTTACTTTCCAACAACCGATTCCATTGATGATAATTGGTGCGCATGGATTTCTGTCAATTTTTTATGATGTTTTAAGCACACTAAACTGAAGTCACATTTAAAAATATGAATTAAACATTTTGCTTCTGATCTTATGAGATGCATTGAGTATATAAAAACAGTTTTGTTCTTTGCCACAAATTGCTTAAATTACTTTATGACTTAAAAATAGATGTAACAACATACTATGAAAAATGAGTATATGAGTGCATAAGACACGTTCACTGTGAAATTCAAGAGCAGAGCATCCGAAGTAATAGAGGTAAGTTTGTGTATGACAAATTCGGAATATGTGGCATTTTCAAGAAAAAACGAACACGGAGAAAGAGAAAGAAAAACAAAAACAACAATTACCGAAACAAATGTTAATAAAACGGAAGATAAAACCACTCAAAAAGTCGATGTAAGTATAGGATAGAACGAACGAACGAATGAAAGGCAATTGAAATTAAAAGAAAGTAAATGGTGTTGGAGTGTGTGTATGTGTGCACTGTCTATCTTCGAGCAGTGAGTACTATCATTTGTATGCTACACATGCCACACGGTAAAATGAAGTAAACAAAAACAATGGATTGAACACATCAACTCTAACAAGACTTCTGTTGCCCGTGGAACGGGAACCAATGTGGCATATGTGTGTTTTCTATACGCGCTTGAGTGTCGGGTTTCTAAGCAAGGACCGCATCGGCCTTTAAAAAGTCGTTTACTTACGAAGTTGCATTTTATTAAGTCTATTGCATCCATCGTTGATTTTATGATGTTCTACATGAAGCCATGACAATGCCATGTCAAGTGGCTCACTTTAAAATGAGAAAGAAAAAAAAACCATTTAAATTATTATTGGAAATGGATTTCGTTGGAAGTTAAGTGAACAGTAAAAATGACAAAACCGAAACATAATTACTGTGGTTGTGTTGATCTTTGATACACATTGCAAAAGTAATTTTAAACGAGCATATGTTGTACAGCGGTTTAATGTTTGAAATTTCAACAGAATTTTCCGTTCGGTTTGAATTTGCTATGCTTCAGAATATTTAAAAAATGTGATAAATTTTGTTCTTTTTTTGACAATTTCAAAGTTGAAACGAAAATATTTTAATTTGATTTTAGTTATAGATATTTTTCAAATACAATATTACTAACTTAAATTATAATGAATTGCGGAAATAACCAAACTACATACTATACATGTTAAAATCGAGAAACCTGGTGTTTAGGTATGCAAATGGAATGTCGAAGCGAGATAACTACTATGTAAAACTTTTACTATGTAAAAATAAAAAGTCTTACAGCCGTGAGACGAACTTTTCCGCGCGGTGGTGGTGGTCCATACATAATATACGTATTTATTGGGCTAGTTGAAAAAATAAATTGTTCCATTTTTCATCGAAGCTTGAAATTATTTGGAAATTTGGATCTGGTTAACGCTAAAACATTGTTGATGATGGAGCGTACATTGGTCCAATATTTTGCTCTAATAAACACCGAAAACCTACAGCTCCATTTTCGTTTGCGATCCTATATAGATATTTACAAAAATTGCGCTATATCAGTCAAATCGTCGATTTTTAGAATTTTAAATCAAAACCGAAATCTTAACAATAGTAACTAAATAACGCAAATGATTGAATCGTTCGACAAAGTACAAAATAGATCAATTCGAAGTGTAAAACGATTATATCTAATCTGAATTTATAATCATTAATTAATGGTACGTGTTTTACATTGTATTGAATAATAATAATAGCAAAATAATTATAATCATGTGCGCAGCACTTGCGTCAACTACAAAACACAGATAAATGGTTCCCACGGTTTTCAAATTTATTACAATTTACAAATGCTAAAAACTGAAAATATGTATTGTACAAAATGAATTTTCACCGATATTTACTATGATATTTCATATTACGATTCGGACGCAGTGAGGTATCAGTAAGGTTTATCTGTAATCCTATTTGTTCACCAAAAAAACATAATTCCAGCAAAAAGTCATTCTGATGTCAAATAAGTGTCACATATAACATTTTCGATTTTTACCTCACAATAAAAATTGTGTACTCATTTTGTTTTACAGAAAAATATTTCTCTGCGAATTTTTATCAAGTTTCATATCATTCGAACAGACATACATATGTATATTATTCGTTTTTTTTTTGTTTTTTTTTACCACTTTTTCTATGGTAAGCGTACCAAAACTTAACGCAATTGTAAAAAAATCTAGTTTCGGATTCCTCATGTCGAAAAAACCTCTAACCCATATTTCTTCAGCATTGTAGTTTTGCTAAAAAAAAATGATATTCATATCATGTTCATGAAAACACAATGCGGTGAACATTTCTAAAACTCTTTTCATCTGCGAATTTAATTGCAATAAACTATTATTATAGACGGAAGCATGCCGTATGTACCTCAAAATGTATTTTTGCAGGAGCAAAAATAAAACTTGAACACTGTGCGGTTGTTGCATTTTCATATGCAAAAACTTCAAATTTTGCCCCTGAATACGAGTGAATGTCGGTGATGTTTATAAGTTGAAATTAATTGGATAAAAGAAGAGTAAAAAAAATAGAATGATGATTGCAAACTGCACATTCCGGACATAATATGATGAATGCCAAAAATTTAATGGCAGAAAATCAAAATTTAAGTGGCACACTCAAAAGAAGCGAAACGGAGCTGAAGAGCGTGCTAATTTGAAGAACGAACGTGCCTAGGGGGTAGACATGATTCATTTGATTCACTGTGATTCAAAAGATTCACATTGTTTAGATGACATTTGAAATGTCATTTATGTGTCATACAAGAAATATTTATTGAACAATTAAAATTATTTGTCTTCGAAAAAATGATTTCTTGACGTTTTTTTAAATATATTAACTCATTATATTTTTTATCTATTTCGTGTTTTTCTAGTAAATTCAAAATAAAATCAATGATAATATTTAGAATTTGTTGAACGATCATGTTAGTAAAACCAAAAGTGATGCTTATTTGACATTTAAATGATTCATTTGATTCACTGTGATTCACATGATTCAAAGTTTTATAATTCGTGTCTACCCCCTAGGAACGTGCACTCACCAATATGATATGTGGAGAATGTTTTTGTGTTATGATACTATCTGGCGTCAAAATAGCTATTTCAAAAGAATTTCCGGACCAAAATGAGACTGCTGTTTGGAGATTATCCTCAATATGCATAGTTTTTGAATTATCATCATCATCGTAACAAAGACCAACAAACAAAAAATACTGACTTTGGTATCTGACAGATGGTTTTCATTTGGAAAACGATGCGCATGGTGTGTTCTGCTGCGAGACGTAACGCATGCTAGACAAAGAACATCCAAACAATCTAAAAATAGAAATTTAATGAATGAATTTCAAAGCATTCAATCTTAAAATATTTTATGAAAATTCCAAATGATTTATTCAGAATTTACAATACTGGTGCGCATTGCACACACACTGTGATCTGAGACTCGCACAAATAACAGCGACGAACCATTGTCATATTTTAATTATTATATGCCAACGAGTGCGACACAAGCGCATATTATATCTTGAATGCATCTCATCGAATCGAACTGTGTGCCTTTGTGTGTGTAAAAGTTTTCACAATGCACACACGTGACGAAATGCGAATGGTGAATTATGCACAACTGAAATGGAACGGCAATATGACTTTTCCCAAAATACCCAATTAAATAGAATAATTGAATACGAGTTGAATTAGTTTGGTTGGTCGTCTTTGTGTGTACATGTGCATTAGACGAATTTATTTTAGTTTAATTAAAACTGCACACAACCACTGACCATGCATTTCATTTCTATACACAATTATACATCTATGTATGATTATTTGCCATTGAATCAATGTCATATTGATGGTAAGGTTATGAAAACCAAAACTTGACTTGACTTGGTGAAGTTGATGCAGTCTCGAATCAATTTCGGACACAAATTGCCATGAAATGTGGCCGAGAAAAGAGATCTTACAATTAAATCGATGTTAATGTCCATATCGTGTTCTCAAATGTCGATGGCTTGATGCTGTTTACTTGTTTTCAACTCAAATCCACTTAATCACAATAAATGATAATATCACTTGGAAACGCTTGGAAATAGATGCCCTGTACTTTTTTCTTACTCTGAATCACGTCCAATACATACTACAACTCTGTAAGTATTTCGACTGCTATTTTATTCTCCGCACACATATATATCGACAATCATTTTATTATATTGCCAATGAATCAAATACAGTGCACATTTTTACTACATAACTGCATAAAACCTATTATATTCCAGGATTTTTTTTTGTTCTCTTTTTATTACGACCATTATTATTTGAAGAAAAAAAAAATATTGACTGTTTGGTGTGCAATATCCAACTCTCCAAAAAAAAATGATTGTTATTCGCATTGGCGCAACATTCGCTTATGCTGGCCTATTTTGTATGAGCACTGAGCACATACTTGAAAAATAATGGCCATTTTAACTGGAACTGCTTTCTAACTGGCCATATATGCTGCCACATAATGCTGGTCATTTTGATAAAATTCTGTCGTTCATGTGACTTTGTTTTGTGGCCAGTGAAATGGATTCATAAACGTTTTGATGTTCGTTTGTATTGTTTTGCAGTTTTAAATAGCATCACTGAAATGGTGGCGTGTGCATCGCATACCGAACAACTAATTTTTCCATCGAGTTGTCGGGTGCGGTGTGGTTCAATAGTTGGGCAAATTCACGATGAATATCAAAAGTCGGTGTCAGCATCAGTGAGCAATTGAACGTTATGCGGAGGGTCGACGAATGTGATGTAAGCAGAAAATAGTTTTCGTTGTACATTGAACATCAAAATACGAATGATGAAAAAGAGTTTTGCTTTTTGTTATCATTTATAATTGTATCACGTTTCATTTTCACAAGAGCTTGAAATAGCATACAATAAACCTACACTTGACTGCTTATTCGATCAAATAGCATCCGGAAAAGGAGAGAATAAAGAAAAAACAAACGCAAGATGAACAAGTATTTTATTGTCGAAGGCGGGAAACATCACGAATTGTGCACGATAACTCAATTGAACTCTATTTACTTGTGATTTTTACTTGATCAAACTACATCGAATAATTTTATCCATTCTCGCTGTTCATTTAACCATCCAGCTCGAATCGCAGCAACGAAAACAGTCCGATACCAAGTGTGATTGTGATATCCACAGAAATTAATGATTGATTTCGTTTTTGTTGAGTCGAAACTTTTCTCGCTCAGTATTTCTTTCTTGCTTGATTGATTCACAAATATTTGTATCTTTCCGATGTACAGGAAAAACATTCATATCGAGTCCATTCTGTCGACCAACAACACTTTTTTCGATTTTGATATTGATCCGTTTCACATTTCTTTTTATTATAATATCAGAAAGCCACGATTCGAAACTATTATTTTTGTGGGTTTTCATTTTTGGTGACTCTTCTCTGTCTATTGCTCGTGGTATGTATGTGTGTTTATTTCGAATCACAAATAAATTGAATGTTGGGCTCGAATCGTTAACGCTTACTTAACTCGCTTATTTATTATTGTTGTCGCATGCATCGTTTCTATCTATGGTCCTGAGTGTTTCACAAAATTCGATATCAATTCGAAATTGTCAATGCTTCGCTCACTTTCTAAATGTAATTGCAAGAAAGCAAGAGCAATTTTGATACGTATTTCAATGTCTATATTCTTGATGCTATCATACATTTTTTTTCATCTTCCTTTAAATAATTTTATTTCCGAGTTGTGATCCAGTTATTTTTATAGTTTGCTTTGTTATTACTTTTTCGTTTCGATGTTGTTGTTTTTTTCTTCTCATATTTGCTTTCGCTTTTGCTACAATTTCCAACAAAGTTGTTCTTCACGTTACGCGCAATACAAAATGCAATGCGATAATAATACCCCATAGAGATAAAATGAGAACGTTCGCTGGTGAAAGCGTGGCAAATAAAGCATAAACCGTGTAAAGAATCTAATTTATTTTTGTCTTTTTCTCCAAGTACATACCAATCCAAATAAACAAGGCATCGCAATACTATTTCAGCGAAGATATTTTTGCCCGCGGTCAGAATAAATAATTTATTCTGAAATAATCTAGTTGGATTTGATTGTGGACAACATAATGTGTGGCTCTCGCTTTCTCTGTGTGGGCATACTCGATTGACAGCACTCTCTCTATTCTCTGTGTAATGTATTATTTAGTGGGTCGTTGTTTGATAAAAAAAATAGCATGCACAAGTCAAAAACGACTTTCTACAATTACAAAGTGAGCGCAACACAGTCGTATTTTGGGCGCATAAAAGGAATTTGAGGCCAGAAAATGCTATTATTTATACGACTTTCTAATCCCTTTACATTTTCATTTGTAAAACAATAAATTTTTTTCCCATGAATGAAGACCATTTCGCCACATATCGCTTTGGCTCAAGTGTGCTTTTCTTGCATCATTGCAGAAAATGAAAATGATGTTTTGTTTATTTTTGTGTCTTCTTCTTCTCTGTTTGAGAGCATCTCGTTCGCGATTTTCATGCGTTTACGTTCTATTTGTAAGTGATGTGCAAAAGCCGACAACAATTGAGCGGGAGCCATGAAGTAAACAACATGAAACGTGACCGAAACGAAAATGTGTTGAATGAAGATGGCCATTTTACGTGTGCCTTCAAACAATTCCCATTATCATTTTTATGTTTATGACACGCGCGCATATATATATAAAAAGATGGCGATTTTTTGTTCTATCGTTTCTTTTCGGTTCGCCGTTGGATTGATGAATTGATAGAAGCCGTGCTAGTGGTCATAAATATATGCCATAAATAAAACGGAATGGAAAACAAAAAATATTCAGCAATAACGCGTAAACTTCATATCGCAACGCAAGTGCATGTCTCAATGATTTTTGTTACTTTTGTAAAAGTTAGTAGTCTGCGAAACGAATGCGATAAGCATATCGACGCCGTTTCAATTTTTGCTGCCGGGGCTGTGATGTGATTAATATTTTGATTGCGAAAACCGAAAACTTTATAAATCCGCCACTAAAAATGCGAAGGAACGGACCCGAAAGAACGGAGCATAAACGTTTCCGTATTATTATCGTTAACGAGTATGGACGATGTTGTTCACAACTCTCTCTCTCTTTCGCTGTCGTTTTAAAAACAGCAAGAAGAAACATATAACAATCAATAAATTCCGGCATTTTCAACGCTCGCGCTTGAACAATTTCATTGAATTGCCTCGAAAAGTTAAGCGGCGGTAAGTAAACATTTCACCCCCTCGCCCCATCATCAGCAATAAACAAAATTAAACGCGTTTTCATTGCACTGAGCGAAAAGAAACAATCGCAATGACGATTGTTATTTTTTGCTGTAAACAAAGTTGAATTGGGGAATATACATTCGCAAGAGCGAAAACAAACTCCATAAAACTGAGTTCAAGGCAAGAAATGCATCATGTAATCGACATTAAAATCTCCCACAATGCAAAAGTAACAAACAGTTAAGTTCAGCCACGAATTACAAAGTTCATTTTTTGTTTGGTTTTTTCTTTACTGAATGCCGCATCATAAAATTCTGTTGAATAACGATGTGAAGAACGTATTGGTTTTCGAGCCATTTATTGTTTTCACTTTCAGTGAAATTTAATTTAGTAATAGGGGGTCGCTGCGCAACATCCGTTGCTGAGGGTGACTTCCGATAATTCCCTTGTTTGTTGTGAACGACAATTTCCACGAAATGTATACTTAAAAAACGAGACGAAATAAAAAGAATTTTATTGTTGGTAATCGGTGATTTTAAATGTAAACGCAGAATAAATTGTCACATAAAGAGAATAATCGTATACCGCGTGATGAGTCGTTGCCAGTGATTCATTCATACAATTCTCTGAATCCTTTTAATTTATTTATTGAGTTAAGCGATCATTGACCATTCTTCACCAATAAATGCAATACCAATATTCTCGAATTGACAATAAACCCAACCAACAAAGTTGTACACGTACATAACCATTTGGTGGTCATGTTCAAAACATTAATGTCAGGTTAAAAAAAAACAACATGTGAACCAAATTTATATACCAACATAAATTCTATAATTTACACATAAAAATGGCGCGAATATTCGAACACACAAATTGAAAAAGTCAGCGACACCAGACCAAAATACATTACACCCAAGCGAATTCTTTACATATAAAATGTTAAAACAGAATACAAAATCAAACGGTAAAACTTTTCATTTCTAATAAATCATTGCTTGAAAATGGTTATTGATCGGCATGAATTCCCATTCTGATTTTCGTGCATTGTCTGTTGTACATGACGAAGAAAAAAATGTTTACGAACATTTAACAAACGAATCAATATGGATTTATTCATTTCTAGCTCACGAACATAAAAAAATGTATTTCCATTAAATCTTTTTTTTATTTCTTAGTTCGGACCTTACGCCTATTTCAATGGGTGCTTAGTGGAAAATTGATTTCAAATGAAACACGCAATAGATCATGTTTATGCCACCTTTTTTTGTTTTGGATTATCTCATTTTCGCACTAGATAAAAATGTGTGAGATAAACGTTTTGTTTCGCATGTTATAATCGATTTTCTTTTATTTGCGATAGATATCTAATCAATTACTGATCCGTTCAATCGTAATCATCATCATCACCGAAAAACTAAAAAAGAGGATGTTTTTATCACGCATAAAATTGCGATACCTCTGGGCCTGTTAGAATGAAATTTGGCGCTTAATGTACATCATACAAATGGTGTTTTATGTAATGCGTACTTTTGATCAGACTCACTATATATCCAAGCCGACAAAATAGCCTCAAAACCGCTTTGCAGACAAAAAATTCAAAGCGCAAAGCAATTATGTCCAATTTACATAAGGAATCTTGCAAAATTTTATGTTTTTTGTCTTTGAAATTTTCAGTGTTTTTTCTGCTAATTTAATCTTCGTATACGGAAGCGCTTAAAGAAATGTAATTAAAAGACTCTTAAAAAGTATTTTTCTAAATGGGTTTTTCTGAATATAGCTCAAAGAAAATCACAAATTTCCCATTTAAAAAAAAAACATAATATTCATGCTCTTTGATTTGAAGCTGTTAATGTACATGCGAAGAACGTCTTCTTCGAAATGCAGTTTTTTCTTTCTTTCTCTTATTCATTCTTTTCACTGAAAGCAATTAGTATGCGATGAAAAATATGAACCAGAACATCAGATTCCAGAAATCATTTGAAGCAGCCAATTATAATAATTCACATCACTGAGAATTCGTTCGGAAATTCTAAATATTTAGCTTTGAAAATGTGAGACAACGCAGACCCTCTTGCACATAGAGTGCACAGCCGATGTCGTTAAAAGGTCAAAAGTGCATTAAAACTTAATATCAATCACAGTGAATAAATTCTTCATCTTGTGTCGATGGGCCCTTTCAAACGCTTTGATTTTAATTAACGCAAAGATAAACACGTAACCGTGTATTTATACTGCCTCTTTTTTTATCTTGATTCCCTTTTTTCTCGTTCGATGGTGTCGAATAAACAAAATACGGAAAAATAAGCCAACGGTAATTTAGTTTGGAACCGCAGTAACGTTTGCGTTGAAAAAGTTTTTCGTATCGTTTTTTTTTCCTTCACATTTTTTTTTTGGCGTTCATGATTTTTTGACTCCATTTTTGCGCGCGTAATTATGTTTATGGTAATTTCAACAAAGGCACAAATATACAACAAGTTTTATGCAACGAAATTGCATATGAAAACCGAATAACAGTAACCCAAAAAAGCCCGAAAATATTTTATGCACACAACCATCACAAAGTGCACATAGTGGAAATGCAGTTGTTATTTTATCGAGATCATAACAAAAAAACTTGGATAAACGACGGAGAGAGAGGGAGATACTGAGAAAAATAGAGATAAAAAATGAAACGAAGCTCGAAAATGCACAAACATTTCGCATTTCTCTCTCTTTCGACTTTCGTTTCATAAACACAAATTGTTTTTTTTTTGTTTTTCAATTTTTACTTTGCCAAACGTGAATGTGAGTACATTTTTGGTTGCTCGTTGACTTTTTATATCGTAGCTACAATGAGCAGGAGAGATGTCATAGTTTAAATAATTCGATTATGAACAATGTAGAAAGTAAGCGAATTTGTCACAAGAATTTTTCGTACGTGATAAAATTGATTAATTCTCGAAATATGACAAATATTTTGGCTTTCAATTTTTGCGTTCGGATTTGGGTTGTTGAGGCGTTGTTCAATAGATAGCCAGAGAGAAAGAGAGAAAGTATGTGTATGTATTACGTGTGTTGCGTTGGTCTCTTTTTCGAGGGAACTTCCATTGCACCCGAAAAGCGGTATCGATTTAGCGAGTGGTTGTTGTGCATATCCGAGTTTGTGGTCTCTGTTATGTAGGCCCTCCGCATTTAATTTTTTTTTCGTGATGCAACCGCACTCGAGTTAATAGCCCGGGTGAATTTAAATGTGTTTGAAAGTTTTTAATAACGTTGCTACTTTTTATGTGGAGGTAGTGCTGGTGCTGGTTATGGCATCGTCAACGCACAAACACACCCGAATTTTCTATTGCAATTCCATTTTGTATATGGGTGTGAGCTGCATTTGACGGGCCAAACTTTTTCAGTTGGTACAAGTGCCAAAATGTGTTGTCAAGCAATTGAAAAAGACGCGCGCTTAATGAAAGAAACATTCATGTTCACAGTAAATATTAAACTTGCATTTGCTTAAGTGCAAGAGTCAAAGAGATAGGAGCATTTCTTCACAAAATCGCTATATTTGGTCTGTATATTGGGCGAACAATGCATACTTTTACATTTATTCCAGTTATAATTTTGATAACCAAGTAACCAAGAGCAAACCGACTGAAGTGCAAGTTTTTTTATGGTTGTTTTTAATTTTCGCTATAAAACACTTGAGTTTGGTGAAAGAAAAATGTACCAATTAATCAGAACATGCTCTA
Organism: Contarinia nasturtii; assembly: GCF_009176525.2. Lineage (NCBI taxonomy): Eukaryota > Metazoa > Arthropoda > Insecta > Diptera > Cecidomyiidae > Contarinia > Contarinia nasturtii. The sequence goes on along the minus strand of NW_022198211.1, from coordinate 1,932,214 downwards.
ACTTTGTTTAAAATTGAATCGGTATTTCATTCGGCGAGTCAAATTAAACGCTACAAAATTCATCTTAAATCAAATTTATCTGACATTTAATGGCATCGAAATGGCTTAAACGCTGAAATTCATACATTTCACTCCATCGTTTCTCCCTCGAATTAAGAACCATTTTAATGAGAAAGTTTATAGCCTTTTGGCTAATTTCGTCTCACATTTTAAAATAGAATGTGTTAAACTATGACGAAATTCCATTTGTTCAATATCAAGTGCAAATTTGGAAATGAATCAGACCGAGATTATCGGGGATTAAAATAAAATGTTGAAACTAGCCCGCCACTCCGTCGTTACGTACAGCACGAATGACGATGCTCAGTCACTGCACGCGGCATTCGGTAGAATATATATGAATGAAGTTCTAGACTGATTTATGCATTTGAACTTGCTTAAATTCGAATCAAATAATTAATTTCGAAACAAACTTTAGCCAACAAACGAAGAAGGAGGAGGAACAAAATAAATACAAAATCGTTTAATAGTTGTGTTGATGGAATGCAACATGTTTTGTCTGTCGCGTGTGTGTTTACATGAAAAATATTCTGTTTTTTTTCTTCCATTTTTTGTGTTGATATCTGAAATAAAATATAAATCTCGATCTCCCCGAGAATGTCGACGGTACGACACACTCTTTCGACTGATGTATTCGCGCACGCTCAGCTATTTTCCAAAATAGAGTCAAGTGAACGATGAATGTCTTAATAATAAAACAACAACTCATGTGCTTACTTGCATCGGAAATCAGTATGTGTGTGTTTAGCATATTAGGTTTTTGTGTTAGTGTGAGAAATAACATTTTGTTCGCTTATTTTAAATAGACTATAAAAACAGATTAAAATAAGCGATTGATGGCGCGAAACAATGTCTGAGTACGCTGATGCTAGTGTTTGTGCCACACACAAAGTCATCATCATGTGAAATGTGGTGAATAAACGCATATTGGTGTAATGTCAATGATATGATCAAAAGCAATTAAAGGAAATCCATGGATCCACAGCCATGTGGAACGCATAAAAATCAATTGGACGTTGATGAAAGCCTTTCAACTGCAAGCATATAAAAGATATTTTAAAGCGACGCAATACGGTCGGAGACAAAGTGTGTGTGTGTGTGCACATTTTCAAATCCGATTTTCATAAGAAATCTAATCTAAACGCTGTTAAGACAACGCAATTATAATGCAATTAACTTCATCATAAATGCTTTCTTTATGGCTTCAATTTAGCTTGCGGCGAATTTTTAATTGCGCGACATAAAATCTAGCACAGAATATAATCGAAGATACTTGAGTTATGCTTAATCACTTCTAAGCATTCCACCACCAAGCCATTTCAATTACATAATTACATTTGTTTAACAAATTCTCATTTCGTATTGGTGCAAGGGAAAAGACAATGTCGAACACTTTTTTATCTAAACTAAATACAAACTTATCAAAACACAATATACTCTGTTTTTCCGGTACAAATATGACTTTGTTTGTATACACTTTTCCGCGCCGTTGCTTGCATTACAACATCAAAAACAGTAAATCTTTTAAAGGTATTACAAGCACGTGCCATCGCAAAGTAAATCGACTCAAAAGCACACACACACACATACAACTGCTTACACCAAACCAAGTTGTTGCCGACGCGCAATACATACATAAGACCGCTTCATTCATTTGCTCATTCAGTTGAATGCACTGAACGAACGCATCTTCTTTTTTTTTTTGCCTCTCTTTCTTGCGCGCGTCCCATGGCCGTCTTGTCTTCGGTGGGATAAAGTGTTTTTGTTTATCTTTGAATTACCTTTATTGTTGGCGCTGTTGTTGTAAATTTTCTCTTCCCCCTTCGCGCTTTCTCACTCTCTCTCTCTCTTTTATCTAGCTCACATTCTCACACTTTCTTTCTTCATTCGAGATTCGACCCGTTTCGAATGCATTAAGAACCCATTACATTAAACATGCCAACCATTTCTTTTGCTTTATCATCCGTTTGCCGTGAATTGTTTTCGTCATTTAGGACGGAAATTTATGTTCAGTATTTACTGTTTTAATTCACTGCAACGCAGCGCAGCGCCAGTCTTTTCTCTCTGTGTAACCTATTACCAGTCGAGAAGCACCAGAGCCAGAGTGAGAAGTGGAATTTATATTTTACATCGGGAAATAAAATTCACCGAATTCTCTCGAAGTTGTTGGGTGTTGAATTAATAGCATTGCACCTCTCTTGAAGCGATTGCACTACAAGCGCTGGGAATATGAAGTGTGCTCAAAATGTGAATTTGCCAGGGAAAAATGTTCATTTTCATTAGTGCAAAATAAAATGATTTTATTTCATAGTTTATATGTTCATGAAACGATGGTTAAAAAAATAACAAACTAGATGATGCGGATGCATGTATTGAACAAACTGCCACGGAGAATGCATCGAATTGATTTATTTATCGATCGTTTCAAAATGTATGGCATAAATGTATGTAAAAGTTATAAACTTCTGACAAAATGTCGACTTTTATCGAAAATTCCGGTGTGAGAAGCGCCGTCTTTGCCGCTTACTCTCTATAAACTAAATGATATATGTGTTGGCGGTGATGTTTGATCTGATATAGTGCATGTAACATAGTATTAAAAAGAATCATGTTTCGATACGTATGAACTTTCTCTACACTATTTATTCAGTGATTGGGAAAATCAATTCATTAATGTGATACGGCACATAGATAAGAACGTATGTATGCATGGGAATGGCTTTTATGTGTGGATAAAAAAAGGCGTCGCCGCCCCATTAATTCGCCGATGGTTTGAAACCCAAGTTACAGGATCAGAACGCGTTCAACTAAATCCCAATTACTGGTAATATAATGAATGTGTCGAATTAAGTGCAGCAATGCGAAATCCAACCATTACACTATACACACACAACACATGAGGAAACTAGGCATTCACATAGCAAAAAAATAGACAGATTTCACGATAACATTCATCAATGTGAGCATACGCATCACATGCGAAAAAGGAAATGAGGCATCAATACACAAGACACACGATAAATGAGTCGGTGCAAAACTGGAATGTTCATGGTCTTGTGAAATGCGTTTTATGTCAGATTTGATATGTGTTTGCGTTAAATTGTTTCTTTCGATCTTTGACTAAGAGTATACTTATTCCGTCGGCGAGAGTGAGGGGGAGTGAACGTGAAAAAACTACAATTCAAAATGTTTGCGCCATTATTTCGAGATTGAATTATAAGGCTTTGTTGGCGTCTAGCGGCATTCAAGATGGGGATATTGATAAAAGTAAGTGAGCTTTGTGCAAATAACCAAGATATATGTTTTGTGGAATATTGGTTCAACGAAAATGAGTGAACGGCTTCTGTTTTTATTATATGTGTGCGAGAGTGTTTGTGTGCGGCTGTAGATCAATTGACATCGACCTTATGTCTGACTAATAGCCCTTTTTAGACAAAAACAAAGTTAGAAAAACGCAACTCCACAACGACTACTCACACTGCACCATTCACAGTCGGCACAAGACACACAACGAGATGCGTGACAGGATATAAATAATTTTTCGTTGTTGGGTAACACAAAGAACAAAAAAAAAAACAGATACGAAAAGTGAAGGCGCGCCAACCAACAAAAGAACTACATACAGCTGGATTGCACTTTAACTCATTCTCGTTTCTTCAATTCCCTTAATTTTTCAGTTCTCGTTTGCTTTATTTCCAATTATTTTTGTGTAAAGTGACAATTTGTGCGTACTTTTTTTTCGTCTTGGCAACTTGCCTCCTCGTAGCGGCAACGAACAAAAACAAAGAGTCGTCGCACAAGCGAAATGTACGTGATGAATGGTGGAATAAAATTACGAAGATGTATCCACTTTAAATACGAGTCGGAAGGAGAGGAAGAGCAAGAGAAAGAGCGAGAGATAGTATGTGTATGTGTCACACGACATCGTGTCATATTAAATCGGATAATTTTTTTCCGGTGAGTGCATAATGCTGTTGGATAGGATTTCATGAGGCGATATGAATTGTGTGGCGGTTCTTTTTCTCCTTCTCTTTGCATTACACTAATTGAATTGTGGAATCAGAGGTATTTTAAAGTGTTTTTCGAAAGTCGGCATGCCATGAATTTTTAATTTAAGGAATTGACTTCGATGACACAGCAATGTAAATTATTCATTTCTTTTCATTCCCATGAATTTCATATTCAAACGTTACGATGGAAAACATATTTGTGAATGCTATATTCAATCAAATGTGCGAACGATTGAATTTTGATGTTCGCGTGCTCACACCATCAAACGAAATGCGATTGTATCTTAGAACGTTGACACAATGAATTCTCTTGACGCCGAAAAACATATTCAAATTTTTATTGACACCAATTCGACCGAACTCACTTGGAATTTACTGTATTCGATCCCATCGGGCGAGTGTAATTTATGTGTCTAGCTCAGCTCAACCCAAAGACATTTTTTCTACATTTGCGTTAAATCGTGCACATTCCGATATGATATGAACTGTTGGGATGTGGACGATTATAAATGATAAAGCATTCATATCGTCTTATGATTAACTTCTTTTGCCACAAACACGATTCACACCACCAAGTACCAATGACTAAACAATTGGCATAAAATACATCGATCATGTTCTCTTACGTTCCCGGGTTTTCTGTCAAGCCATAAAAATTCCGAATCCTTTTCGTGTTGTGAAGAACTTTGTGCTTCATCGCTTTTTCACTTTCTCTGTGTAAATATATGTGAATTGTGCAACGAGCATGATGGATTTTCATCATCGGAGGCAATTCAGTGAGGCGGTCGCATCTCATTCTAATGCAATCGTAAAAAATGAGCCAATTGCTTCAAACGATAAATTGGGACGATATTATTAAAATATCCAACTGTATATGCTTATATGTCAATAGAGCTATTGAAAATTTTATGATGTGTAAACGATTTTCATATTCGATCGACGCGACAAAATATTCACTCATTGAATGAATACATCTAGTCAACAATTCCGTATCACTTCAATGTATTTTTTTTTTTCGATTTTGTCACCATTGAATTACGGTTCTCGGGAATAGAATAAAATACCAACGATGTGACATGCTTCAATGTTTATTTACTGTTCTCTCTCGCACTCTCACGTTTTCTCTCAATGCACGAAAATCGATTAAATTTTTTTTCTCGTTCTGGTGTCAATTACCCACATTTTCACCAAGCCAATGAACGTTTTCAAAGACAGCGCGAAAAAAATTGTGTTTTTTTTTCTTTTATTAATTCCTTTGCTCTCATTACACTTTCAGGTTTTCACGTAGAAAACACTATTTTCCATTGACTGAATGCATTTCTGCATAAAAAAACACCTCTAGATTAAATGCACGCGAACGTAAAAGCGAACGGCGAAATGTACATTACACTTGCACAGCATTAGAAAAGGAACAGCGCTAGCTTCCATTTAAAAAATCCAATGTTAACTGACAAAATAAATTAAGTAATTGGTTTGAAGTTGTTAAAAAGTTGCAACGTTTACCGGGTGATAATTAAAAAAAAAGTTGAGAGAAAATGAATTTGATTTCAACACGCAGTCAGACATTTGAATTGGTTTGAATTGCCAGTGTATATCGTGTCAGCGCGGTATGCGGTGATTTAATTAAAAACAATCCCATAAAAAAAATTAAAAAAATTTCTTCGTAATTATTCACTTACGAATGTGATTTTATGTTGTCTAAAAGAAACCAAACCACTTTAAAAAGTCACGATGAAAGTCTATGTTTCATTCAAATGTTTTGTTGGAACAATGCTCTTTCAAAGTTGTTTGACTCTATCTCTGTTTCAAATGCATTTTAACAAAATACACTTTCGAAAATGCACTTTTTGGGCACGGCGACTGAATGCGCTTGAAAGATTCGAATCTTTTCTTTGCTTTAATGAATGGATGAAGTGACAAAATGACATTCTAATAAAGTTTGCCTTAAATCCTTGGATGTGATGTGATTTAATTTGAGTAAACTTAGATTTTCGCTCATTTTCGCTTGACGAGAAGAAATGTTGAAAATGACAACGATGTTGGTTTTTCCAGCGATTCAATTATTTATATGGCAATGTGTGAGCAGTGAACAGTTGAACACCATGCAACGGTTTATAATTCTTGGAATTACTTGTTGAGTCGAGTTCGGTTCCGTCAACAACAACAACAAGCATGCAAGCATTATTTTTGTTTTTCTGATGCAATTAAGCGCATCAAAATTTCATAATTGAATTCGATTAATAGAAAATGTGAAAATTGTTTTTTTTTTTGCTTCGTATGCTGAACTTGCTTGACTTGCATGCAGATAGACAGAAGAAATAAAAAAAGCATATACAGAGATTTGCATATTCTGAACAAACAAATTAAAACTATGTTGTAATCAAATTAAGCAATTCAAGTGGATGAAGATGTGGGTGTATGCTCCAATTAACACACAATTTAATCAACTTTAATGGTTTACGACAAAAATGCCATGGAAGATGCTCAAAGTATGAGCATACAAGCTTATCTTCGAAACTTTCTTTTTTTTAAAGAAAATTCTAAATAGAAAATGTGTAGTTCATATTGTGATCCGGTACTGTAGAATAGTTTTGCAGAGGTTATATACTAAAACCAAATAAATGCAACGAAAACCAATTCCTTGTGAGTCGAGAAAGAGAGGAGTCAAAAATCTCATCAAATGCCAACTCAATCAGATTCAAACTCCATCAAATTTCCATAAAATGTAAAGCACCGAACAGGCCTCGACAGTAAAACACACTTTACAGTGTTGTCGCTTGTTTATAAATAAACAGTTGTAATAATGTCAAGAATATCATCATCATTATCGTCGTCGTAGTCGTCGTCGTCGTCATTTTTTGTTTTTGTTGTTGATGTTCATAATAATTTTTTCTTCGTCTCCATTAATTAACATCAATATAGATTTGTTTTTTCTACGTATTTTTTAGTATCTAAATCACCTACAAATGATTTTAAGCCGCCGCTGACTTTAATGCACTTCCACAGAAGCGAGACACACAAAGGCACGTGCTTTTTTAACTCTTCGAAATTGCTATGCATACATATAGGCCTCACCAGAAATGACTAAATATATTCCTGAAGCATTAATAACTTGCACTTTGATGCGTTCAGGTCTGTTGATTAACGACCATAAGCGTGTGCTCGTTTTGCTATATTTGTCATTTTAACATGATGATGTCAATGGTTTTGTTTTTGTGGAAAACACTATCGCTCCATAAGACATATTTCTCTTTCAACATTCATTTTGAATTTGTCACACAAACACAGAGGAAAAGTGTTTGGTGTGGCTGCACAAACATTCAAATCAAAACGCATCTTATTTTTTTCCACATTTTTCAATTTGTGGAAAAATTGAATTACAGAAAAATTTAATGGTCGAAAATGAGAAGAAATACAAGATGAAACATGCAGTTTTGGTTATCGTTGATCGCATTTCATAGATCAAAACCGACGTCGAATCAAAGACAAGCTGTTTACAAATACAGGAGTCATGGGCGAAGATCGAGTGAAAAAAGAACCGACAGCAATTAATAAAAGAAAACGGAAAACAAGCAGATGAAAAACCACAGCATTTTGATATATACATGCACTGCATTTCACGGTAAAAAAAGCCAGTTGGTAAAGACCAGCATTTTTGCCTTTTTCTGTGGTTTTCCACATTTTTGTTGTCACACTTTGTGCACACACAGTGTGAACGATTATTAAAAACCAAATCTACACCGACACATGATGCAGCCGCACTCCGACTTCAAACCACATATTTATATCACTATAGTGTTGATCTCGCCATTTAATGAATGAACTGTGATGAGGAACACAATATGATTCCGTGTAAAGCATGAGCGTTTGAACCACAAACATTTCCTTTGGCATTGCATTCGCACTCTAATTAGTTTACTGTCAATGGACGTGATCCATTGTTGAAATCGCTGATTAGTGATTACACTTGTCATTTTTGACTTTGCGCCTCAGAACCTGTGCAATTCTGAATGTGAAATTTAAAATTCTATTTTGATAGAAAAATGTTTGAAAAATACGTCTTTTGGGCTTTTAGTTTTGTTTTACATACATTTCCAAAGAAAGGGAATATCTTGCGTCGTTTGCAGTTAAAATTTCCTTTGAAAATGCTGGAAAATACGCGACTTCGGAAAAATGCAAAGAATTAAATTTCACAAACATTTTTAAATGGGAATTGGCAGTGAAATGATTGTTCACGAAAAAAATATCGATTAAAAAAGAAACTAATTGTGAATAACAATTGTACATGCTCAATTGAATGATGCTCGCTTTGGCCTGACTGGAAATGCAAAAAATATTGTGTTTTTGAATAGCATTTATCGAAAAACTTGAATCGATAAATTAATCAAATCATTGTTGCAGTTTTTTCCATGTGAATTTTCTGTTATAATTGATTTTGTTCGGGTATTTTATGGCAAAAACACTATGTGTTTATCCTGTTTGCGGAGCAGAAAATTCGCAGCTGGAAACTGCAAACGGTTCAATTAAATGCCATTTTTGTGGCAAAAACTTGCTGAAAATTTAGAAAGTTTATTCATTTACAAAGGACTGTTCAATGAGTTTTTTCGTTCCAGCCGATTCTTAATTCATTTAATTTTTTTCTTTCGCGCGCATTTTTATTCGCTGATTATTCTCTCGCTCTGGTTGCGATCGTAAATTGCTTTGACATTTTGCGTCTGCGATGAACAAAAATTTATTTACTTTGAACTGTTCACGTCATTTAACTGCATTTGAACAAAAACACAACAACAGCAGCAGCAGGAGCAGCAACAGCAGAAGCAGCAAAAAGTATAAAATCAAAGCAATTCCAATTTCGTCGGAAATATGTTTCTTTGTTGAACTGATTCTTCCTTTCTATCTTTCGTTTTCTTCGTAATGCAATATCAAGTTGAGTTGTAGTTTTCTTGGTTTTTCTCTTCGCTAGTTAGTGGAAATGTTTGATGTTGAAACGCAAAAACTACACCGAGCAAATGTATCGATGAGAAGTGAACACAAAAAAGAATAACGTTGCAAAAGAGCTCGAACGCTTTGAATATATATCGCAACAATTTTGAATGTTTATTTGATTTACCAGCTGAAAATACATAAATTTCGAATGCCACACGAGATGATATATATGAAATGGCTTGAAACAGTGGAAACGACAACACTTTGAAAGCAAAAAAAGGCAGAAACAAGCGAATACATATCACTCGGTTCCGACTTTGCGCGATTTTTTCGCTCTCTCTCTCTCGCTTTTGTATCAGTACGCGTACATTCTTCAGTTTCAGGAAAAATATTCAATTTGCTTGACTCTGTTTTCTTTTTATTTCGGATATATTTTTGAAATCGTTTGTACTGAAAATGGAACTGTGGCACATTCCGATACATCTGCAACGGACAAACAAATGGAAAACCGAAAACTCTCACTCTCTCCTTCTTCTCTACTGTTCCCCTCTCTTGTTCTTTGTGTATCACAGTAAATAGAATGAAGTGAAAACGCAAAATAAAGAACTTCTGTTTGGGGATAATTTGACAGAAACTAACGCAAAACTTTTCACATTTTCTGGGTTAAGGATAGATGATGTGTACGCTACTCACGCTCTTTCAATGGACCCAAATGATAAAGAAGAAAAAAAAAACAATGGAGACACTGGCACTTGCTCGACGGAGATATTCAGCTCTTGAGTATTGCGTAGACGTTTTACAGCTGAAATATTTTCGCCGAAGAAATGCGAAACGAATATATTGAGCATTCTTACGCTTTGAAATCTTTTGCCATCTCAATATTTTTGAGTGTGTGTATTTCTCTCAATATATATCAAACATTTTTATGCATAGTTTGTACGCGGATTTGATTTGCATAGAATCGGCGCCAATGTAATGTTTAGATGATACACAAGCTTTTGCATTTTTCCGTTCACAATATTTTTTGGCATTTCTTTCACATCATATATGCAATGTTATGGGTATGTTTACAAACATTCGTGTATGCTTAACTGTCGTTCATTCTCGTCGATTTTCTTTCGATAGGTTATTCTTCTTGTTATGATTTGCTTGCAGACTTTTATGCAAGAACGGAATGTGCACATTTAAAAAAAAAAAAAAAAAAAAAAAATGAAAAGAAAACGGATCAGAGCGAAGAAAAAGAACCATATCCGCCAATGATATGTAAAAGTGACGTAAGTATTATGGGTTGGGTGTTTGTGGATGATCGAATACTTTAAGTCAAACGCACATCGAATTCATTGGGAAAAAGTGTTCGTAACACACATTTCGAGTTTCACATTTATAAACTTACAAACTTTATGAAGATGTTGACGATTACGGTTGCCATAAATTAGATATTCATGCGAACATGGCTATTTATGTACATGGTACAATAACAACCAATATGGAGCATCGAAGTGTGAGAAAGGCAAGTAACCGAAGACAGTACAAGGTACATACATCCATAAAGGAAATATATTTCATATCGAACGTGGTCGAAATTTTCGGAGAGTATGACATACACATATTTTGTGCTCGTTTTCATGAGTAACTTTTATGCTGTAATACAGGAAACTATTATTGATATCATTCAATTTGGAAATTCTTGTGCAGTTTGTGTGTGTATGTGTGTGAGTGATGCATTTGTTTCTTCTTATCTGCTACAGTTTTGCCCTCCTGCAATTTTATTCCATCGCCGATCATAATAGCGAGGATAGAAAAAAAGAGCAAAAAAAGGATTTAACAGTGAGTTGTTGGCGCTTGGTGACGACGACATCGACGACGCAGAAAAAAGCAAAAGAATAAAATGAAAGAAAAAAGAACGAACCGAAGCGGCGAAAAGAATCCATTTTCGTCGTGCAATAAAGTATCATCATCGATATCGTCGAAGAACGAAAATAGCTTCTCGGGCGGCTCAGGTTCTTCTTCTCATAGGAATTTCCAACATTGAGATAAATCGAATGTGTTTTTTAGTTTTGGGATTCTCAATTCATGTGGTGGTGGTGTGCTGTTGTTGCTGCTAATGTTATTGCGTTGTTGGCTTCGATTCGTGAATGTAAGGATGTGCAACAAAAGAAAGTGTCTGCGAATGGGTCGCATTGGAACATACACAATGTTATAGATCATTTTTCGATTCGTTCGCTCCATTTTTTTTATTCGTTTATTGAGCATTAAGCGGGAAGAACTCGAGCACCCATAACTTTGTATAAAAGCGCTATATTTTTACTGTGTGTTTTCTTATCATTCGCCCGTTGATGTTCAGCTTTTTTTGTGCCCGTCTTATTGCCACCGTTCACTTTTGTGGAGTCACACTTTTTGAACATTGCTTTAGTGCGTCTTGTGTCGTTTCGTGTTCTTGCTTCTACACACTCGCCGTTGCATCGAAGTCATCCTCCCAAGTTAGACATACATCTATTCTACGAATTATATCTGCACCGTAGAAAAGAGAGAGAAAAAAACGAAATAAATAAAGTTGGGATCGAACTCGCTTCAATATTTTTTTTAAGCTTTTTCCAGCGCCACATCAAAAAAGGTGTTTGATGCTCGCTAATGCCGCTGGCATTTCGATTAGTACACCAAACTATCAGCTTTTTTATAAATGTTGCTCTTACCTTTTCACATCTTTATTCTTTCGTCGTTGAAGCTTGTTCACTGAAATGGTTTTTATGTTATACACAATGCACATGCAGACAATGGTGGTATCTCTTGGAAAATATATTTCATTGAAGGAATTTTCCCGTAAAAGATTCATTTTTGAAAAATCAAATGGTATTCTGTTTAAATAATAAACAATTATTTCGTTAAGTGTTGATTTTCAAAAGATTTTGGTTCTATGTAATAAAAAAAGCCTTCGTTTGATGGAAATACGTAGAATTGCATACAAAATCACTTCCAAAAAAACTTGTTGTGCACGTATTGGGTGTATCGATTAATTTTAAAGGATTTTTGTGTGAAAAGATACATTTATTTAAAAACAACTGTACAATATTTTTTAACCAATGTATTGCATATCGTTGGCTATGACTTCCGCCCATCTTCTTGGTAGCTTGTCGATTCCGCGTCGAAAGAATTCCTCATCTTTTGAAGCTATCCATTCATCGATCCAATTTCGCGCTTTTTCATAATTTTGAATGTGTTCATCGAACAGGCTGATTTTCATCGATCGGGACAAGTGGTAATCAGAAGGAGCCAGGTCTGGAGAGTACGCGGGTTGATCAAGCTCATCCCGACCAGAGTCCTCTATCTTTTTTTTGCGATGTTTGAAATATGTCAAATTTTGATAAATCCTTCGACTATTTCTTGTCGCAGTTTTTTTCAATTTTTCTCTCAGTACTCCGCTCAAACGTATTGGTTGTAATCGATGCCGATTCCCCGTGACTGTTTCACCCTGTTTCAGCAGCTCATTATACACCAAACCACCTTATCCCCACCAAATAATGAGCATTACCGAGAAATCATCAAAATCCTGCTATGCTGTAGATTTTGATGATTGTGTGGGATTCAACCCTTATTTTTATGCCTGGGGTTATCGTAGCAGATGCCCTCTTCACTTCCAGTTACAATACGATACAAAAATTCCTTTCTTTCCTATTTTTGGAACATTGTGGCAAAATTTGAAAAAACGTCTTACAACTAGTTTTGGATTCAGCTGGTGTGGCACACAATTTCTTTGGTCTTACCTCATTATAAATGTCTTAAAATGATTGATTCACATATATTTAATGCTTCTGATGTTTTCTGATGCATATTCATGCATCTTTATCGAATAAAAAACGCCAATAGCCCATCATTCAATTTTTTTTGGTGAGTTCACAGTTTTTCAACAAATTCACCACTTCTTTTTCACCAAATTCAACATTCTCTGTGGCGATTGAGAGGTCTCGTCTCCTGCAACATTTTATAACCTTTAGATGTATTTTCACTTTATTTAAAGTGAAAAAATTGAACCAAAGGAGGGCCAGACAGAAAAACACATTTTCATCACTCATTTTGAATCGATCAGAAAATAATGACACTGTGTCGAAAATAAATCTTTCTGCTCTGAATTAGATTGACAAATGTCATATGTATAAAATTCAATTGGATTCACCTGTCAAGCTACACACAATTTCAAGTTACGCCATATCTTATCAATCCTTTAAAATTAATCGATACACCCAATATTTATAGCCATGACATTTTTTTATCATTGTGAAATTATTGCTCTTCTGGTCCCTCTAAGAGCTCCTCCTCATGTATATTTCTCTGAGAAACAATGTCTTCTTTTTCAAGATGTATTGAATGTTTTGATAAGAAAAGATATTTTCGTCATTCATTTATGTGGTGGTTGGTGCGTTCATCATAAATTTAACCGTATTAATCCAGTTAGATAGTTTTTAGGAAATAAAGTGATGATTCTTTGCTGAAACTGAAATCCATATTCAGTTTGGTGCACTTTATATTCATTTTTTTTTTTTCTTTTTTTTCATTACTTGGTGTTTGAATAATTATAGATAATAAAATATAGGTAATTTATAATTACGATTTAGTAACAGTTAATATTCTACATACTAATGACTAAATGTTCCACTAATGTGTTATTAGATATCTAGTAAATTCAATTTAATATTTTTTTCAAAGTGAAGCAAATTTTATGAAAGATTTTGGCTTTCCATGTTCATCACTTGAAATTCCTTGTTAGAAAGCTCGAACTGAATTAGTATGACAAGATAAGTTATAGAAGCGACTAGCATCTGAAAAATGTAAGGAATACAATATATCTTAAATAGATTTGGATAAATGTGTTGCTTAAAATGAGAATGAATTTAGCCCAATTACACTCACAGATCCTAATAGTTCCAGGTTTATATTAAAAAATCCATTTGCTGAGATAAAAAATCGTCCATGATGCACCTGCATCGAAAATTCGCGAACAAGGTCATTTTGAATGTCATTTCTTTCATCAAAGGGAATTCGATGCAGGCTTTGTTCAATTATACGTGCCTTGGAAGAAAAAAAAATCCATTCTCAATTACTGAATGATATTTCTTGGAATTTCTTACGTGCTCATAACATGAAGAACAATAGAAAGTGAGAGCGCTCGATAGCATAATACACGGCATCAAAAGTCCAATACAGATGATTATTCTTGTGGATTCAGCTGATGCATCTTCTAGGTACAAAAATCCCCAGTAGCAATTGAATGTAAAATCAACGAAGCACTGAGTCAAAATCGATATTAAAGACAGTCCAAAATTTTTGTTAACTAATTCACAAATTTCGTACAATTTCCCGTAATTTTTTTTCAAATGTTGAATACGATTGATGTTGGTTAATCCAGTTAATGTTAAATTCTTTCTATTCACTCGAATTTGGATGTCCGACAGTTCCATATTGATTAATTTCAATCGGCTGCGAATCATGTAGACGAATATAATTACTTGAGTAGAACGTAGACACATGATCCACATTGAAAATACTGTTGGATACCATGACTTGAAAATGTTATTCTGATAATGCAAAAATGAGCTGACTACACCTTTTACAAAGACTATAATTGACAATAGAATGAAACTTCGAAGAAATATTTCACGTTTTTCCGTTTTGTATGGAATTTCAACTCTTAGCTTAGCACTGAACAGTCGATCGACGAATTCAAATTTTTCGATCAACTCTACTTGAGTCTTACTTTTAACCAATGATTCCACAACAATGACCAAATGTGTTAACGAAATAACGATATACATCCAGTTTTCCACATTGGCTGAGAGGGTATTTTTCTTGTATATGTCATACGAATAAATCACCGATGCAAATGATAGAACCTCTTGAAATACTGTAAATATTGAAAACGATCGAAGCAGTTTTTTGTGTTTGAAATTTTTCCATGACGACCAAAGACCAAAAAGAATAAAAAACACGATATAGCAACGCACTTGTTTGAAAAAATCCATCCTTTTCAAAGTGTTCATTTGTTCTGAGTACATTTCTTCATTAATTTACTTCGTTTACTTTTTTGGTTTACCAACAAAAATGCAATAAAAATTCATTTAATTAGTTCTTTTTTATCTGTTACTTTCAAACTAATTATTTTTGCATAAAATGAATTTTTATCAGCAAGATAGGATCAGATTAAAAATATGACAATTAAAAAAAACAATCATAAATTACAAATAAAGATAAACAACCAGAAATTGCTCATTGGCAAAGCATAGCGAATAGTGAAAATCTAATACGTTTATTTTACTCCATTCTTCCGGCTAAAATTATAAGAAAATGATCGTAGACATAAAAGTAATTGAATTACTTAATTTGCAACAAGATTCTTAATTTTAGAACAATGATTCAAATTTAGAAAGCAATTGTGAGTCGAACGACCAAGTTGCATTCTCTTCGATGGGTTTTCTCATTAATTTTCCTTTGTGCGACATTTCAAATTGAATTAGAATGACCATGTATGTTATCTGTGCTGCAGCCAACTAAATGAATGTTTAAATTTAAAAAAAAATCGAAAAAAAATTAGATTTTTTCGGTTTTAATAAAAATAAAATAACAAATTGTTACTCACCGAACCCAATAAATTGAAATCGATTCGAAAAAATCCATTTGCCGAAATAAAAATGGGCTCTTGCAATAATTGCAGTGAAAATTCTATAATAAGATCATTGTCCGGATCCTTAAAATTGCCCTGTTTAATACGGTGTAAATAGCTGCCCAAAAAATGTGTCTGAAAATAAGCCACACGAATTGCATTTTGGATTAAAACAAAAATTAAATATTAACAATAGAAAGTATTTACAAGACGTGTGCATAAAGAGCAGTAGTAAACCAAGACACCCAACATAACGATAATTGGTATGAGCAAAATGGTGCAGTCGACAATGCGTGCAAGATCGAAATGTGATTTTTCCATTGCAACAAATATCCAATAGCTATTGCCGGTAAAGTCAATAAAATTTTGAGCAATAATGGTTAATAGAGAGCAGCCAAATGTCATGTTGATTAGTTCACTAATTTCGTACAATTCGCCGTATACTTGTTTCAAATTTAATAGCCGACTGTATAGCGATCGATTATTTGAAGACGCATCAAGTATGAAAATTTTACTCGCATCACGAAAATATTTCCAATGATTTGTATTATCACCGTATAAACTTTGTAATATTAATATTTCCTTTAGTTTTTCTTTAACCAAACGTAATCGAGCGCAGAGTAAAAAGACAAAAAACACAATTTGTATGGTACGTAAACGTATTATCCAAATTGAATGCATGCACTGATACCAAAAATTATCCGTACGATTTTGATAGATTAAATGTATTGTAAGAATGACTCTTATAGAAATTGAAATAAAAATGAGCACACTTAACCGAATAAATATTGAACGTTTTTCATCAAGATATGATATCGATAAATGCAATTTTTTTCTCAGAAGCCAATCAGCAAAAGAAAACTTCTGCATAAGACGTATTTGTGCATTACGATTTATGAATGCCTCCACAATAATGACCAAATTTGTGAACAAAATGCTACACAGAAATGAATACTCCACAATCACCGACAATGTGTGTCCAGCTGAGTCTTTGTTCAGAAAAACTGACGACATTAAAATAGAAATTACAATGAAAACACAACAAATTGAATATAAACAAAGCAACACTTTGCATTTGGAATTTTTCCAGGTGGGCCAAAGTCCAAAAATCAGGAATAACTTGATAAATCCCCCATATTTAATTGATATATCAAACAATTTCTTTGGCCTCTGCATTTTGTCTCGTCGTTTGGAAATAAACTGTTCGACTGTTTGAATGTTTGTTGGCCAAATGAAGCAATTATTTAAATAATTTGGAAACAACGTAAGTTATGATAAATGATTTTGACATATTTTCTGGAGGCTATTTGTCAAAAAAAAAATCATAGCGAATCAGTGATTTTAATAATCGAATAATGAATCAAATTATTGTTGCAGATAATAATAATGGTTTTTATTGACAGTATCTATTTTAAAAGACTTGTGCTATTAATAATATAAAAAACTTGTGATATCATTTATCACGCCAGTTGCCACATATGTAATTGGTAAAGTAGAATGATTTGCATAAAATATGTGATAAAAATCACACGACCAATCAAATTATGTTGACCACATTGTACCGTTTGTTGCAGACATGTTTTGTATTTCCTTATCACTTAGTTCAAACTGAATCAAAATCACCTGAAATCAAAACATTCATATGTCAATCATCATAAAATGATTTGTGATATTCAGATTTGTATTTTCTCACTAAATAAGTGATTGTTGCCGCGGCCATCTGCAAAATAAAATAAAAAACACAAATATAAATACTTAGGGAAGCAAAGAACCAATTGAAAAAAATGTAATTTTTATTTACCGATCCGAGCAAGTCAAAATCAATGTTAAAAAAACCATTAGCAGTAATAGAAATGGGTTCATGAATAACTTGCAAGGAAAATTCGCGTACAAGATCATTTTGTGGTTCGTTTTCTTTTTCTCGTGTAATACGATGAAGGTAACTTCCCATGAATCGAGCCTGAAAATGTCAAAGAAATTATTTTGATCCAATGCATCACAGTCATTATGATTGTTTTTACGTATCGAGAACAAGATGAGCAGAAATATGCTAGTAGACTAAGAACAATTATGATGGGAATCAGTAAGCTAATGTTATCAATGGATTGTGCAATATCTGGTGTATTTTGTTCCAAAGCAATAAAGGTCCAATAGCTGTTACTCGTAAAGTCTATAAAACACTGAGTCGTTATGGCCAACAGTGACCATCCAAATGTAATGTTGATTAGTTCGCAAATTTCATACAATTCACCATAAATTTGCTTCAAATTCAATAGTCGATCATATGTTGAGTACTTTGTATTTGAGTTATCCATAACGAATACAATGTTCCTCGTATCGACAATTGGTTGCCATTCAGTTGTATCTCCAGAATGTAAATTGCGTGCGGCTAAAATTTCCTTGATTTTATCGTTCACCAAAATTAAACGGGTTCGCAGTAAATAAACAAAAAACAACACTTGAACGCATCTTAAGCGCATTATCCAAATTGAATAAAAGCAATGATACCAAAAACTGCCAAGTCGATTTTGCGAATATAGGTGCAAAACTAGTCCAACTTTAATCGCAACAAAAATGGCCAGCAATAGAGTCATCCGTATGAACAGTTCTTTTTTCTCATTTCGATATGATATGAATATTTGCAGTTTGGTATTAAACAGACGATCAACATACGAAATTTTTTGAATCAGCTTGAATTGAGCATTGCGATAAAATAACGATTGAACCACAATTATTAAATGCGTTGTTAAAATGCTTAACATAAAAGAATAGGCAATGGCCGTTGAGAGGGAACTGTCATCGAGCACTTCGTTTATGAAAATGGCCGACACAAATATGAAAAATACCAATGAAATCGAAAAAATTGAATAAAGTAACAATGGCGTTTTATATTTCTGATTGTTCCACGTCGGCCACAAACCAAAAACCAAGAAAAATCCATTGAAAACTCCCATTTCGTCGTGTAATGTGGACTTTGGTGACATTTTCGAATTTTTATTTTAAAATATTTCGTTGCTGAGCTGAAGCGTATTTACTACCGACGACAAAGCACTTCGAACAACTAATGAAAGTACGTTACAAACTGAATTCATAAAGTATTACAATGACTGATGACTGATGACTTTCATTTTACTTATCACTGATGACTTTCGTTTTATTCGATAAGAATCAAATATTCTGACAGTCCAGACCATACTTGACCATACTAATTCCACTAATTGATCAACTATCACGTCGCTCTAAATAAAACACTCATTTTTTAATTTTCTATTTTTTTCTCACATTTAATTTCCTTAAAATTAAACAGAATTTTCCAATAAATCGTAATCACGATCGAAAAATGTAGATTAATATTTTCAATAAATTAGCTTTCGCAAAGAAAAAATAAGGAATATTCACAGCAATTTAAATTTCTCGCATATTTATCATCAATATTGTGTATAATGACTTTCGTATTGTGTTTGTGTTGGTTTGTGTGGGTTTTCACGGTTTTTTCTTCTTCTCTTCTCTTAATTATTATCAATTGATTGATGGATCCATTCCAAGGCGCTTCTAATTTGACGAAGTTGTGATCGAATCAGGAAGCTAGACAAAAGCAAATATTCGGTATGAGTTCGGTTCGATTCGATGTTTTGTATGCCAAATTTATCGTTTGGTTTGCGTTCTGCTGACACAATACCACCAAGACGAGCTTCATATAAAACCTTTGTGGTTAGCGATAATAGCCATTGTAGAATTTCCGCATTGTTTACCGTTACCATTGGCTTCAGCCATGCTGACGGTGCCCATAAAAATAATTGCATCACATTTGCTGCAACATCCGGTTTTAAACGTTGATTTGGATTCCGATGTAAAATGTTTGAAATCAATTTGCGAACGATTAACGGTACATTTTCGTTAATGGAAGGCAGTTCATCATCTTGATATGAAGCACTTTTTAAAATCGGTTGATTTGTTTTTTCAGACGATTGGCCATAGAATGGATTTATCGAATCGAAAATTTCGTACGCAATGGCGCCACAAGCCCATAAATCGGATTTTGAAAAATCCAATACAGAAAATGTACCCGGTGATTTTGTTAAAATTTCTGGAGCCATCAGTGCGGTATTGCCTCCTTTATCGATGTCCATCGATGTATATGGCAATGTTAAACCATTATTTTTATCAGCCAAACAACATCCAAAATCCGAAAGCACTAAAATTGGATGCACATCATTACCATTCAGATCGATAAGAATGTTATCACTTTTCAAGTCTCTGTGTGAGATTCCGTGGCGATATAAATGTGCAACACCCTCGAGTAGCTGGGCAAAAAGTAAGAGTCGTGTTCGCATTGAAATTTCCCGCGATGATTTTAAATATTCGCACAAATTGTGCTCGTATCGTTTCATAAGCAAAAATAAGCTCATATTTCGACCATAACCATGTGGATTTATTCGGGTCGGTAACGCCATGGGATATAATGACGATGATTCCATTAAATTTGGCACCTGAGCGCAAAACACGCCAACCATAAAAACAATATTTGGATGGGCTGGCAATTGTACGGTTTGTTCCATCAATTGTTTTTCCCAGCCTTCAGCATCAGAGTTGCGATATTTATGTACAGCCGGAATTGTTTCTTTATACATTGCACGCACTATGGCCATTGCATTGCTTTGAATATCATAGTTAAACATCATTTTCAATGCCAATGGATATGTTTCAATATCGTTATTTGTCTCATCATTGAACGAAACGGTCGCAGAACCATCGTGTGAGTTTTGATCACTGCTGACATCGTCTCGACTTTGATTTGGTTTGCTTTGATATCTTACATCTGGTTTTGAATTAAATAAAACTCTTCGATGTGGCTTTGCTTCATGGCGTTCAGAGACGTGTGATGTGTTCAAATTACGATGCAGAAAATGTGGGTTTTCTAAGCTAGAGCCAAAGTTATGGACATAACGATTCACATCACGCATTGGTGACAGGTCTGTATCGGTTGATAGATTACTTGACTCATCTGAATCGTATTCAGGGACCTTAAGTGGACTGGCCGTTCGGCTGTCTTTAAATGCGGCTGCATAAACAACAGCCGAACAACCCTTTGCAATTGGAGCGCCAATCGTTAAATCATCCAATCCGAGTTCGTTTGTATTTTTTATATTTCCCCGTCCAAATTTTGAATTGTCATGTAAACGTGACACAGCTTCCTTCAATTAAACAAAAAAAATATAAATATGAATGAATTCAAAGACACAATTGAAAATCAATTATTCTTACTCGAATTTCCCAGCAAACACCTTCCAATTCATCATCTTTTGTTAATATTCCCGTACCAGAAGCCAAACAAACACCAATCAATGCGAATAATGGAGCTGAATCACCAAAAAGAAACCTAAAAATAAATCCAACGCATTAATTTGGCTACATTTTCGAGTTGAACGTGTCAAATTTAAGAAGTATTACTTTTTTGTTGCTTCATTTCGTAAATCAGCTGAATAAATCGGTGTTATTCGGTTCAATATATTATCAACGAAAAGGCGTCGAGCATGCTGTCCGAAACGATAAAGTGTATTGTTTCGCAGAGCCCACTGATTCGAATTTGAGATTCCTACCTAAATCCACACCAAAAACAAATTCAAAAAGTTATTTATTTGAAATGTATTTTCAATCAAAATATCGTTCATAATGACAACATCACGTTTATTTTCGTCTATTACGTAAACAATTGTCGAACGGTACAAACTGCGTAAAATGTTACATGCCACCAACTTTTATGATGTGCTACCGTGTGCTACATTTATTACCTTAGCTGCAGTGCCAATTTGACGGGTGAAATAATGGTTTCTCGTCGGGTCCAAAATGCTTATGTTAATATTTCTCTTGACGCAATAATTGTGTACAAATGTCCGACCATGTTGAAAAAGTCGGTTGCCCAGCAAACGAAATGACATTTCCGTCTAGAGCCTTCGATTGAACGACAAAACAAAAACACACCGAAAGATAATCAAACGATTTGACTTCTTTCAATTAAAAAAAAAACACGCAACTTATGGTTCGATAATTGAAAATGCCCGTTGAAGGGTATAATTTTCCATGAGAAACGAGTTTTAATCCAATTCCGTGATGAATAATGTATTTTTTCACAGCAAGGTATTAATATTGCGTTGTTCTTTATCTCTCACTTGTCAGCTTTTAGTGTGATTTGACATTTCACACAAGTATGACAGTTTAACCGCAATTATTTTGACACTTCACAGCGCTGCACTCACTTTCACAATCAAACCGATAAATGTAATAAGCATACCAACTGTAATCGCAAGAGTGATTTTGATTTTGGCCAAATAAAATGAGTAAAATCGGTTTGTTTGTAAAAGAAGCTAGAAAATGGCTTAAATTTAAAGAACCAGTTGTTTTTGTCGTCGGCAATGAAAGTTGTGATTTGGATTCAGCCGTGTGTGCCGTTGGCCTTGCGTACTTTTACATGAACACAACCAAATTGCCGGAACATCTTTTGATTGATGGTAATCGACGTTTTCTACCGATGATGAACATAAATAGAACAAATCTGCCATTGAAAACTGAAGTAACCTATTTTATGCAACAGCATTCCATTGACATTGATGACTTAGTTTGTTGGTAAGACATTCCAACATTACAATATACATTTGGATATTATACAGTCATATACCTTTTCGTCATTAGTAACGAAGTGTCGTCTGAACTCTTGAATGTGTCCAAATTCATTCTCGTTGATCACCATATTGCAACTGGCATAGTTCCAGCCATTGACCGGGTCATTAAAATCTTTGATCATCGACCAGTTGACCCAAAAAATGCGCATATACTAAGCGACTATGCGACAAAAATTCAAGAAGTCGGTTCATGCGCGACCTTAATAGCCGATGAAATTCGAAATGTTGAAGGTTCTTTTGCAGCACAAGATGATACAATCAATTTCCTTAGAGGGCCAATTGTGCTAGACACCATCAATTTCTCCGTGTCGGCCGACAAAGCAAGACCGCTTGACATTGAAATCAACAAAGAAGTCGAAGCAAAACTCGGAAAAAATGACAACGATCGATTGAAACTGTTCAATGATCTGGTGAAAGCACGCAGTGATGTCAGCTCATTAACGGCTCTGCAATTATTATCGAAGGACATGAAAATGCTTTCAAGTGTAGATAAATCAAAGATCGTCGCTATTCCGGGCTTTCCAATTTTAGTAGAGGTATATTATGTTTTAGCAAGTAGAAATGATCATATTAAAAAACCGAATGGAATTTCGTTATTAGGACTACCTTCAAAAGGAAAACGTATTGGAAAGTCTTCGACAATTTGGCGATGAACGTAATTGTGACATTTTGGTATTGATGGGAATGAAAGAACTTACAACTGGCGGCATACGACGAGACATTGCCATCGTGACACTTCGAGAATCTGAACTTACGAAAAAAGTGATTGAAAAATTGACCATTGAAAATAGAGAATACTTACAACTTCAAGACAAACACAACGATTTATTGGCAGTTCAGCTGTTTGAACAACAAAATGTTAAGGCTTCACGTAAACAAATTTCGCCGATCATTCAAAAGGCTCTGAATGGCCATTGAAAATGCGGCAAATTTGACAAAAATAACAAAAGTGATCTATGTGACGTTTGTAAAAAAAATAATAAAAAATTTACTTCTTGATTTTATATTTTTATTTTCATAAAACTCTCATTAATCTGTACGTGTGTATATGCATTGGCGAAAATTGTACAGAGTGAAATTCGGTTATCATTAAAATCATTAACTTTGTCAAAACACTCCCAAAAACATGAGCCCATTTTATCTGTGCTTTGTTGGTAAAACTTTGAAAACTTCTGCTGAAACATCGTGGTGGTGTTGGTAAAATAGGCTTTATTATTAAAGAGAATTTATGTGTATCAAGTATGTTTTGTAAAAATTATTTTCGGCGGAAAATGTTAAAATATGTAATTGTCTCGATTTCTCTTTTATTACTTACACCTGATAACACCAAAAAAAGTTCCGATAAAATGTAAATTTAATTGTTTTTCTTTCCTCCGCCAAAACCAGCGAAACCCATAATTGCGGCCATTTCACTCGACATTCCAGCCGTTTCATCATCCCCATCAGGTTCACCGTCAGCTTTTCGTTTGCGTTCTTTTCTCTTTTCTTTTTTATATTCTTTGTATCTGTCTTCCTCTTCTTTTGCTTCGCGCACTTTAACATCCAAATCATAGTCTTTTTGCTTCTCCTCCATCTTCTTTTTATTCCGTTGAAATCGCTCTTTAACTTGATCCAAAGAAGAGCGTTCCACTTTCATTGACATTCCCAAATTGCGTTGATGTTTCTTTCCATTGATATGGTCGAGAAAGTTTATCGAATCTTTAACCACACAATCGCATACATTACAATAGTAGCCGCCTGACTGTGAAGACGGGGTTGTTTTACTGATAACAACACTTTTACCAAGCTTACTATCCAAATCGACTTTATAATCACGACGTTTTAACATCTCCCGAAATACGGGCGCTTCATCATCTTTGCCGTCATCATCTTTTGCCTTGAGACGGTCTTGTGCCTTACGTTCATACTCTTTTCGATCCCACTTTCGACGGTGATCATCTGGACGCATCGACATGGCTGGAGTTTTTGTTGCTAAAATTAAATTTATCAAATTATTTGCGAACGTTTTTGTTTTGGATATTGTTCGAAATAGAATAATCTAACTGTATTTACCGGTGGAGGTATTTAAATGTACTTTAAATAGAATTTCTGGTCCTTTTTTTATGAATTTTTGTTACTATTTTGGTCAATGGTGTTTTTCTATTTATTGTTTTAGGCTTTGACATTCACATCTCTTATACACACATCACAATGAAGTTGTTCGATTTGCGCCGAATCCCTATTAACAAAATTCCGTATAAAGTCAATTTTTATTGAAATCTTTACAATGAATAAATTAACGGATTATTCGAAAAGAAATATAATATTTTCTGGATAAAGTTTGCATTACCATTTATTTTTCAAGTATTTGCATGTTTAAATGTTATTGAATGCACAGAAAATTGATGTCAATCGATATTTGAACGATTTGACAGTTCTGTCATTAATGCGATAATGTATTATATATGCATTCATTTAATAAGAAAAACATAAACGAAGACATTATCGCATTATAGCGAGTTTGCACTTTGAATGATCAAAGTGCGTTTACAAAGAGTGACCGTGAATTTTATTCAAATTTTTTCTATAAAGAAAATGGATAAGTTTTTCTTCCTGATATTTTCGTTAATTTTAACAACAATTAATGCAAATTTAGCGAAAGTGTATAATTTTCAACCAGAGCAAGTTCATATTGCATTCGGAGGTTTGTATTTTCATTTTTTCAAACAAAAGCATCTAAAAGTCGATCATTTAATTTCTGAACAAAAATCGAATTGAAAATTTATAGAAAATGTTCGTGAAATTGTTGTTATGTGGTCTACAATGGACGAAACAAGCGATTCTATAGTGAAATACTCCTTAAACGGTGAACAATTCAAGGCAGTTGGTGACGCACATCTTTTCGTTGATGGGGGCAAAAAACGACATCAACAATATATTCATAAGGTTTGTTTTGTTCGTGTGTACGGTTTTTTTTATAGATAAAAGAGTTTGTTTTCGACCATTATTTGTACTCTCCTGTCGTCACATTCGATTTGAATTATATGGATTGTTTATCAATATTTTTTTTAATCAAAAATTTATTTATTATTCTTTCAAAGGTCAAATTGGCGAACTTGAAACCAGATTCGCATTATGTGTACAATTGTGGTAGTGAATTAGGCTGGTCCGATCAATTTTGGTTTGAAACACCTCCAGCAGATGAAAATAATTGGGCACCACATTTGGCTATTTTCGGCGATATGGGCAATGAAAATGCTCAATCTCTGGCTCGTCTTCAGTTGGAATCGCAACAGCATATGTATGATGCAATTTTTCATGTTGGAGACTTTGCCTACGATATGGATTCGGAAAATGCACGCGTCGGCGATCAATATATGAGACAAATCGAATCACTTGCTGCTTACGTTCCATATATGGTATGCGTTGGAAATCACG
Organism: Contarinia nasturtii; assembly: GCF_009176525.2. NCBI lineage: Eukaryota > Metazoa > Arthropoda > Insecta > Diptera > Cecidomyiidae > Contarinia > Contarinia nasturtii. Next base: position 1,906,469 of record NW_022198211.1, on the reverse strand, counting down.
AAGAGAAATAGTAAGTTAATCAATTTAAATGACTGAAGCGAAATAAATCAATGCATTTTATTTGCAGCAATTTCTCAAACTATCGTAATCGCTTCGAAATGCCGGGAAAAACAGAGAGCTTGTTTTACAGTTTTAATATGGGGCCAGTTCATTTTATTGCAATTTCGACGGAGTTATACTACTTTTTGAATTATGGCATCAAGGCATTAGCAAATCAGTATGACTGGCTGGTGAATGATCTTCGTGAAGCAAATAAGCCGGAAAATCGTAAATTACGCCCGTGGATCGTTACTTTTGGACATCGTCCAATGTATTGCAGTAATGATGATGACAGAGGTTCATGTCGCGGAGAGACCACACTTGTACGAAAGGGGTTGCCAATCACGCATTTATATGGATTGGAAGATCTGTTCCAAGATAACGGTGTAGATGTTTCCGTTTGGGCACATCAACATTCATATGAACGACTGTGGCCAATTTATAATTTTGAAGTTAAAAATGGCTCATTCGAAGAACCATATAAAAATGCAAAAGCACCGGTGCATATAATTACAGGGTCAGCGGGATGCAAGGAGGAACATGCTAAATTCGTTAAAGACCCACCAAAATGGAGCGCTTTTCGTTCGCAGGATTATGGATATACTCGAATGAAAGCATTCAACAAGACACACTTGTACTTTGAACAAGTTTCTGATGATAAAAACGGTCAGATCATCGACTCATTTTGGGTTGTAAAAGATCAAATAATGCCCAGTTATGCAAATTTAAATGCCATTTACTAAAACAACACTTGAAAATTTTAATCGAAACGAATTGACTGTTTTTTTTTAAAACTATTATAGCTTATTTAAAGCTATGGACATTCAACGTTGCCTCTTTGTAATAAAGTACACATTTTTTTGAGAAAATAAATAAAAACAAATTGTCTTGAAAAATGAATGAATTTTAAGTAAAAATTCGAGATGAAATATATTTTTAATCAGATTCGATTCAAATTTTAAAACTTTTTTTATGAAAGAGATTTTTTTTTTAGCTTTTCTTTACTGGCTTTTTTAAAAATTGTTATAATTTGGAATAAAGGGCAATTGGTCTGCTACAAAATTGACGGAACAGATGTTGCTTTATTTATTGTTTTGATTTTGAATGTCAATTTTATATATATATAAGTTTATACCATTCCGCTATAACATCATCATAAATAGCTCCCTATTGGCAAAATGATTGTTACCGTACATCTAAAATATACTCTTAATATTGCCATGAGAGGTAATTTGAAAAAGATTAAAACGAATTAAACGATGAAAAGCGATTAAATATTTTTTTCTCGAAAATAAAAAATAAATTTTGCAAATATTCGATTGTATGTGTGGTTGAAATTTCCAAACGTATATCACAAACAGTGATATGTGTTGCCATCGTTGTTGATTTCTGTCCCGTTTGTTTTTATTGATTTTTCCAATTGCGACGGATAAATCAGTGTGAGAAAGATCTTGTCAAAATATTGTAATTGAACTAATTTGGTGCGATAGAAAATTAATTTGTAAGCGACAATAATAAAAATGACGGACACTTCAAATCAGTCAAATAATGACAAAATTGCGGCATTAACCAAAGAAGCCGAAAATTTAAAAATAAAATTGGAAGAAGAGCGACAAAAGCTAAACGATGTCTCATGTAAGCATAAGAATCTGTGTCACAACAGTAGCACTTGGTGATTTTTTCAAAAATGAATTTAATTTCATTGTCTGATTTTTTTCACCAGTGTCATCCGTAGCCGAACGCTTGGAAATGATAACATTCATAAATATCAAGCCACGACGTGTGCTGAAAGGACATCAGGCAAAAGTGCTATGTTCAGATTGGTCACCAGACAAGCGACACATTGTGTCATCATCGCAAGATGGTAAATTGATTGTTTGGGATGCATTCACAACAAGCCGAGAACATTCGGTTACGATGCCAACAACATGGGTGATGGCCTGTGCATACGCACCATCTGGCAATTTGATTGCATGCGGTGGACTTGATAACAAGGTCACAGTGTATCCCGTGAATTCCGATGATGAAATGCAATCAAAAAAGAAAACAGTTGGTACGCATACCAGCTATACGTCTTGCTGTATTTTTCCAAATTCGGATCAACAAATTCTCACCGGCAGCGGTGATTCAACGTGTGCACTGTGGGACGTTGAGTCTGGTCAGTTATTGCAAAGTTTTCACGGTCATACTGGCGATGTGATGTCCATTGATTTGGCACCAAATGAAACTGGAAATACATTCGTATCTGGAGTATGTAATTTTTTGACTTTTTGAAAGCGAAATTAAATTGAGAGGTGGAAGAACGATGTGGATATAATGTATACATTTTTCAGAGTTGCGATAAAATGGCATTCATTTGGGATATGCGGTCTGGATCGGTTGTACAATCGTTTGAGGGCCATCAATCTGATGTGAACAGTGTCAAATTTCATCCAAGTGGTGATGCCATCTCAACTGGATCTGATGATAGCACGGTAAGAATGAAAAATTTCAAAATAAACCCCTTTCCATGTGAACAAAATCTCAAGAAACGGTTGATTTCTTTTTATAATTAGTGCCGTTTGTATGACATGCGTGCTGATAAGGAAGTGGCTTGTTACGCAAAGGACAGCATTATTTTCGGCGTAAACTCCGTGGACTTTTCAGTGAGCGGCCGTTTATTGTTTGCTGGCTACAATGATTACACCGTTAACATTTGGGACACACTAAAACAGCAGCGTGTCTGTTTATTATACGGGCATGAGAACAAGGTGTCATGCGTCCAAGTTTCACCAGATGGAACAGCTTTGTCTACAGGAAGTTGGGATTATACTCTCAGAGTTTGGGCTTAAACATTTTTTTTTTGCCATTTACTGTGAATCTTCAATTTCAGGACTATATTCTGCTAAACATAACGTTCGTTTTATGCATAGCTCCAAAATGCACAAAATCATTGACTTCAATGAACTAATCAGTATTATTTATTTATTCATTTATTTATAGTAAAATTTATTTACATTTCATTTCATGGCATTCATTATCGATCGTTACTTTGTTTTGTTGATGTTTCGTTATTTATTTACCTTATAATATTTCAAACCAATTTGTGATTAGAACAAAATGCAGCCAAAGTAATTAATGCAAAAGCAAAATTTCAGATTTTAGCCAAAAAATATAAATATTTGATTAGTCATAAATCCAATAGATTTGAAAATTGAAAAAAAAATTCTTTTGTTTTGTTGTAGACTAATTTTCCGTGTATCCACGGATGATAGTTTATTAACCGATATATTTATTTAAATGTTATAACAAAAAAAAATATATGTGAAAGAAAAATATACCGATAATTCAGTATGTATGTTAAAATATCTTAAAATCAAAATTGGATTTTTTGTTTTAAAACATTCCGTAATCATCGTCCAAGTTAACATCAGGTAAATCGACGGCCATCGCTCCAGGTGCATCTTTGTCAATTGGTTCAATAGCCTCTTCATCACGACATCGGGCGGCTTGTAATTCGCGTCTAATCTCTGGTGTTACTTTGAAATGAGTTTGTTTACGCAGTAAGGCGAATAGGGCCTCTTTCTGGTCGGATGAGATGTCATTCTTGTATCGTTGAACAAATGTAAGTAAACTTTGATGCCACAATACGGGCATTTCACGTTTATCATGTTCGAAACGAATGAAATGAAAAACGGCGGCGTCAATAACACGATATGGTAATGCGTATCTTTTGTCCAAAAAAAAGCGAATGAAAATCGAATTAGCGCCCGAGTATTCCATTTCGCAAATTTTGAGTAAGCATGCCGACGAATGCAAAATCGGAATTTGATTGCGTGCAATGACACTGCCAACAATGATCGCTTCACGAAGTGTACAATCACCGGATTCTAACAATGGTAAAATGAGACCTTTCATAAAAGCGGCCGGTTTGAATAAAGCCTTACGCAGCGCAGCGTACAAGTGTGCATTCAATCGACTGTATTCAGCTAAATCGTCACGAATACGTGGCAGCAGTACCAAATTATAAAATCGTTGTGCCATGTGTTGGGCTAAGACCGAGCTAAAGATACGTGTACCCTGATACATTGCAGCCGCTGACCAGTTATGTGGCTCCGTTATATATAAGATTTGTTCCCAATTTCTTAGTTTTGGTATGATTTTGAAGGCTTTTGGCACTTTTCCGCTGCGATATCGTTTCATCACATCACGCACACCTTCGTACATTTCTTTGACGCGCGGATCAAGATCTTCAATTTTCAATGTGCCCGCATCCGATAGTTGTGTATGCAATTCGGTTTGTTTTTCGGCTATTTTCTCCGATATTATGTCAGCCAATTTACGTGATTTTATTCCAGATTCATTTTGGAATAATTTCAATGCCTTTTCATCTTCTTCGTTGATTTGCATATCGTCGAAAAAGTCTTGGCCTGTAACATCTGGCCGGTCTTCATTGTCGGACATATCATCTTCATCTTTCATTAAACGACCACCAAATTTTGGTCGGTTTTTTGTTTTTTGCAGCGATTCTTTCAACGATGGACCATTCAAATCCAACGCAATTTCGGCTTGTTGTGCTCGGGCCGCTTGCAAAATTTTTTGCGTTGATCTGGCATCAACGTACTAAAAATCGAACAAAAATACCCATCATTTACTTGAAAAAGATATGTGTACTTGTGTTTGGTGTACTTACGTCTTCTTCCTCTGCGCGAAGCCGAATTTTAACTTTGTTCTTACTGCGAATCACTTTACCAGAGATAATCTGTTCATCTAGCGGGGTTTTATCCGGTGCTCGGATTTCATTTTTAAAGCTTTTTCGTGTTTTACCCATTTTCAACTGGTTGAATTGCAAACAAATTTATTTCGCAAATATTTTTCACGTTTCGATTTCAATGTGTCAGTAAACAGAAGATACACATGCTTTCAATTGACACTTGAACGATGGTTAACCTTAATGCGATGAATATGACAGCTGCATTGTTGCAATGTCATTTCGAATCAATAGATGGCGCTACCGGTGAGTTGCACGAGTTTTACTCGTGAATTTATTCATATCATTGTAGTTTTTTTTTCATGTGCAATTGTAAATAAACACATGATGCCGGTTTATTACCGTCATAAAATGTGAACCGTGATTGGAGTTCAACAGTGACAGATATCAATTTAATAAAAATGTAATTGAGAATTAAGTCAATTCAAGCAATTAGACTATCTCATATTGAATAATCACACATCAAAAGAGTACCGATAACGCTTGTTGTTCGCTATTTAAAAGAAACATTTATATCGTCACTTTCATTCGGTATTCGGCCAGCATACGGTTCACTTCAGTATTGAAAACAACAAAAAAGTAAAAATGTGTACACCAAAAGAGACAATTATCGATCTACGTTCGGACACTTTAAGTCAGCCAACGGACGAAATGCGTGTGGCAATGGCGAATGCAGTAGTTGGCGATGACGTTTATGGTGAAGATCCCACCGTTCAGGTAAAGTAATAATTTTTTTTTACTTAACTCTTATAATTCAAATCAAAGTAAACAATGTGTAATACATACTATTCAGGAGCTCGAGCAAAAATGTGCAGAACTATTTCAAAAAGAGGCTGGCTTATTTGTGTGCAGTGGAACAATGGGAAATCTTATCTCGATCATGTGTCATTGTCAATACCGTGGTTCTGAAGCAATCGTTGGACAATCATCACATGTATTTTTGTATGAACAAGGTACAATTCACTTTCTTTTCATGCATTCAATCATTCAATAAATGTATGTTCGTACCATCAGCCGGTGCATCAACGATTGCAAATGTTTCAATGAATACAATTCCAAATAATGACGATGGCACCTACTCACTGGATGAATTTCAAAAAAGAATACGTGGCAGTGATTCACATGAACCAATAACATCGCTAGCGATTGTCGAAAATACGCACAATATTTGCGGTGGAAAAGTGATTCCTTTAGAGTGGATTGATGAATTGGCATCAATTTGTAAGGATAATAACATAAAAATGCATATGGATGGTGCTCGAATCTTTCATGCGGCTGAATATTTGAATGTACCAGTCGCACGAATCACTCGTGACTTTGATTCAGTCACATTTTGTTTGAGTAAATCGTTGTGTGCGCCAGTCGGATCGGTTTTGATGGGATCCAATGAGTTTATTCGTATGGCACGTCGTTATCGAAAAGCATTGGGCGGTGGCATGCGCCAGGTTGGTATTTTGGCAGCAGCCGGTCTGGTAGCTTTGAATGTGAGTACCATTTAAACAATTTATTTTCATTATTATTTTTCTAAAAAATGTTTTGAATTCATTTTTTTAGCAAATTGTGCCAAGAATAGGAGACGTTCACGAGCATACCAAGCAAATCGCGCAGGCCATCTATGACATGAAAAGTCCATACCTTACAGTGGATATAGATACAGTTCAATCGAATATTTGTATGATTCATTTTCTACAGCCGAAAAAATATTCGGCACAGTATTTTGTGGAGCGTTTGAATAGAGTCACGAGCAAAGAATTATCGGATGGAATCACAGACAAATTTGGGAACGGAATCATTGTTAAAGTTATGGCTAGAGATGAATGGAACTGCATCCGATATGTCACATACTTCCATATTAACGGCGAAATGACTGAACTTGCAATTAAAAAGATCAAATACTGCATTACAGAGCTCGATTAAAATTTCAGATGGGGTTTTTTAAGAGTTGAAGAGGCGTAACACAGTTATCAATCAAGTAGTTATCAATAACATTATTTAAAAAAGTGAATAACAACTCGTTGAGCGAATATTGACCATAATCAGAAAAAAAATCGAGATAAGAATCTATATAAAATTAAAGACGATTTTCCATGTGTTTTTTATTTAAAAGTACACAAATGATAATGCTGACACGTACTCTTCTTTCAATATGTGTTAACATTTATTTCCATTAATGGTTTTTATATTATCGTGGCATTTTTCTTACAATCAGCTGTGCAAATTATTATAAATAAATAAATTTAAAAAAAAGTGACAAATAAATTGAGAGCGATACTGAGCGTAATCAAATTACAATACATGCAGAATACATTTGTTTTCGAATTAATTTGATGAAAAAAAAAAGCATTCACGAATAATCAGTTTAGTCATATGAAAATGCTTTCAAATCAACAACTCGATTTCTATTTGATTCTACCACTGAATTTGCAAGATTTTGACTATGGCCATTTTTTTTTCAATTGTTAACGCATCCAACTATCATCTGGTAATTGTTTAGTCAAAATAAATGTTCAAAAGTTCACGAAATATGATATTCGATTCAAGTTATTTAATCTCCATATGCAAGTCCATCTGCCATAGAATTTATGAGATTTTACAGTGCCTCAAAGATAATTAATCTTGATAACATGATTTGCAACAACAAAAATAGCCAAAATTAAAAATTGATTTGTAACAATCGCCACGAGCGATTTTAAAATCAGTCTTTATTACCGCTACTGATATTTATGAAAATAAATACACTTTGTACATTTTTTTTGTTCATTGAATTGAAATCAAAAATCAAAATATTCCGTATAAAAGTACTTGAGAATGAAAATTAGATTTCGTGTGTATATATGGTATATATTGTGCACCACCCCGCTATTTGTGCTTTAACACAGATACACTTTGAATAAATCGGTTGTGTTTGCTTCAAATACCATGACAAATAGAATTTTATCGTAGCCGTTCTTGTAGTTGCTATGGCAACCATTTTTAATTTGTTTTGGACAAATTCTTTCAAATAAAATGAAATGTCAACATAATATCAAAATATACGTGTATCATTCGTTTTCTTTTTGTTAATTCTCCCGAAAAAAATCTAATCAAATATGTGAGTCATATCAGAAGAATTCGTCGGAGAAATAGTTTTTATTTTGGAGGTCAATTCAAACGTTTTCTTATGGCTGTGATAAAACATTTTTTATTGAATTTGAAAGCGTTTTTCGTTTCTTTCATCATGGGAAATTGTTGCCACAGAAAATCTTCAATTGGGTAATGTAATATTATTTATTAAATTTGCAAAATTTGTTGTTATATTTGATAATAATTTTAAAATAGGCCAATTAGTGTGCTGTTACTTGGTACAGAAAATGCCGGTAAAACGGAGGTTGGCCATGCATTGAGCACTTTGCCACGTATTGATTTCGGTCCGACAAAAGGTGTGCATGTATTCAATGTGAATTCGAAATTCCAACACATCAAACTAACGGAAGTTGGTGGTTCGGATAGTGTACGAGACATATGGCCACATTATTATAATGATGTAAATAGACTAACTAAAACATCGACTTTTCAACTTAAAAAATTCTTTTGTATTTTCCATAGGCATTTGGTATAATATTTGTTATTGATTGTTCGTTGCAAGCGCCATTCGATAAAATGCGGGAAATTTTACAAAATTTAATGCACAATAAATTTATCCGAGGAAAACCCTTACTCATCGTTGCCAATAAACAGGATTTGGATCAATCAATTGACGTGGTTGATATCACATATTTTTTCCGAATTGATGAACTATGCAACTTATTAGGAACACCATGCAATATTGTCACATCCAGTATTGCTGATCGGTCTGATTTACAAATTGGAATGGAATGGTTAGTCGATACCATTGTGGATAATTACAAGTCACTCAAAAACCGAAATCGATTCAACGGTTTACTCACAACGCCAATAAAACGATTCAAAAGAGAACGAACCAGTTTGCCAAAGAAAGTACGTGAATGTATGCATGCTTTGAACAAAAAAAGTATCAATTGTCAGTTTTTTTTTCGATTTATTTTAGGCAAAACGTTTTGAACATAATAGACGCATCAGTTCGGCTCCATCGAAAATTGCCTCTGAACGCGCCATAAAAGCACAAAATGGGTACATAAATACAGTTAAAATACAGAGACGAGTACAACAAATACTACCGTCAAAAACTGTAGTACATTCGCCGGAACCATCATCATCAATGTTTAGATTAAATACAATATTGTTACATCATGAATGAAATTTTCTATTAACGGGTATATTGAAAATCAATGAACAATAGCTGTTTCGATTTTCTAAAACTTTTCGGTCAATTTTTATTTTCGACCCTGTAGTCAAATAGAAACTGCACTCTCATTAGTTTTTATAGATTTTTTGTCCTTTTTTATTTTTAGATTTCTTACTATTTTTACCTGTTTCGTCTTCCAATGTAAGCAATTAGTTCCTTGATTCATTCATTTTAGTTGATAGGTACGAATTACAAATAAATTACATTTATTTAAATGCAAATGGTATTTCATGATTTGTGGTTGGCATCTATGACATTACATCATTGATGTTGTACTTATTTGATTTGAATGTGTGTAAGTATTTAGTAAAGTTTCAACCCCTCGCAAGGTCTGATGTGCTTTTGGAGCTTTTTCTTCGACTGCGTTATCAAAACGCATAGCAATGCGATGGCGCAAAACCTGGATAGTTGAGGAACATCGAAGTAACAACTTTGATTGCTTGTTCAGTGCCAAAGAGAGTTTCGTACTGAACGGTTGCGAAACACCCGAACATTCGATCTGATCTCAGTTCACAAAACCAATAATAGTATTTTCTTTATTTTTTAACTAAGATTTCTGCAAAATAATTTCCTATTAGATTTGTATTTTTTATTTAAATTTTTTGAATTTTCACTTACGTCCGAAAAAAAAAACTTAAATTGAATAAAGTCAGTTTTTTTCCGATCATTTTATGTTTGAATCCAGATAAAATAAATTGTAAATGTTAACGAACTAAATAGCCAGTGAAATGCAAATGGTTCAGCACTGAAAATAAGGAAACCAAGTGGATAATGAAAATTGAGATTTATAAAATCAAATTGTGAAAAGTGGAAAGGAAATTAAGAAGTGTTCAATTCATTTTCCGTTGGTGTAGAAGAAAAGTGCCATAAATCATTCATTATTTCGTGTGTGCGTTTTTTTAATCTTTTAATTTGATAAAGAAACGGAGAAGAATAAGGAATGTCATTTTATCAAACTTTTACTCAAGGTATTACAGACACGCTAACGTCTATTTAGAATATAATCCAAAAATTGAATAAAACGAGACTTTGCCAAGACAAGTCAGCAAGCATAAGCCCTCGATTAACATCTCTGCCCTTTGGCAGAGTCTTTTAAAAGACATTTAACTGGCTGTGGGCAAACGATTCATTTACTCAAAATGCGCAAGTGAATAGATAATCTGGAAAAATGTTCAATTAAATTTGACTTGAGATTGAAGCAATTGAAAAATAGATAAAAAAACAGAGTGATAGCGACACTCGAAAGCCAGGCAAATAGAACTTGAAAAATCGTCGATACGGCGCAAACTATTGTATCGCCTTTTTAGTTATTTTCTTTTCTATTCAGTTTCTTTTTTGTTGTGAATTTTATGTAATAGCTTTCGAAGGGCTTTGCAGAATAACAAAAATCTACATTTAAAAAAAATCGAGAAAAAGTCCACGTTTCCATTTCAGTTGAATGAACGAGTATCATCATCGCAACGACTCTACCATTGATAATGTTCAACTCAGTGTCATCCATAAATAAGTTTCATTGGCGTGGAAATGGCGACAACTAGAGAAAAAACCGTTAGAAAAGAAATGTTCGTGCGTATTTGTGTATTCCAACCGAAATGGCAGTATCGATAAGATATTGTAATGTGATGCGTATACGAGAATTTTCTTTTATTTGTGGTATGATTATTCGACTCTATTGTACTTTCGGCGGTGCCCACGCAAACGCTTTTTAAATTAAGTCCCATCGCTCGTTTGCTGCCGAATAAACTACGTAAAAAAAATTATTGTTCAAAAGTGCTTGTGATTTTTTTTCTCCTTGAACTAACGTTTTTCTGTCCATTATATTCTGCACACTTTTTTTTCGATTCTTGTTGTGTGCTCTTCTTCTTTCAAAGTGACTAAGAAACATTTATTCGCTCGTTAATTATTGATTGCGAGATCAACCAGTTTGGAACTAAATCTCGACTATATTTTAAACTGAAAAATACGTTTTCGAACAAAAGTTTAAAGAAAAAAGAAACATTCTCAAAGTGCATGAATAAATGTTTAACAAGTCATTGTAAATGTGAAAATTTAAAAGGGACGAACTTGTGAATGAAAAAAAAGAAGGAAATCACATCCTGATGAGTATACTTCAACAGAGTGGCATCAAGGACGAGAAACGAAAAACTGTAACTACCGAAAAAAAACTCACACGTGTAGCAACCGTTAAGACACTGCATTTTTTGGATTTATAAAGTGGATTTCTTGAACGAAAATAAGACAAGTAAGTTGAAAATTGAAATCTTCTGCAGTTTTGAAACGAATAATGTACTGAAGAAAATATGCATGAGCAGAAACTAACATACATCAAAACTCATTTGGTATCGAATTGTTCGGTCTATAGATTGTTGTAGCCAATAAATGAAGAGCATACTACAAACTTAGTTGAATGCGTAGAGATTCACGTCGATATTTCGGCGCCAATTTAATCGAAGTGCCTAACCAGAAACTATTCTTATATTTGTGAAATGTGTCGAGTTTTCCTCTTTATTCATTTGTCAGTGGTTCTTTTCGCATCACTGCAAATACACCAAGCACACAGTACACACACTACTGAACATGGAAAATATAATTTTCCTTCATCTCCGATTGTATGATATTTCCGTTCTGTTTTATGTTTTTCCCGTCCAACTGTCGAGTTTGCTGGGTAAAATCCATTGAATTGAATATGGAAAACGTGCCACTGTCTTCTTATTCGGTTTTTCGCTCGGCTTAACAATAGTCGAAATAATGCCCACATTATTAATTACAAACATCTGAGTCATGTCATTTGCGAAGAAGAAATGGTTAGACTTTTTCTCGTTGCTTGCAAAAGATGGGCTGTTGTATGTTATGAATCTTTTGCTTGTCATAGCATCAAACTTTTGAATATCGTTCGTATTATAAGACTGAACAGCATTTTTGGACACAATGCACAAAGAACACGCTCCGATTCTGCAAAGCAGCGAACAAATGATTTTCGACTTCACCAGCATTCATTTCGTTTAGCTCAGACGTTTTTTTTTGTGTGCAGTAGCTTTGCATAAATTTTCTATAAACGGTCGTTAAACAGAATAAAATTAATAAAACGATGACTAATAACGAAGAAAAAAAATTGCACGTAAGAGCGATTTAAATCCACTGAAAAAAGCTTCTTTTTTCAATTCGATATAAAAAAATTACTGTGTAAAACCAACTCCCCACTTAAGCCAATTTATTTTTAGATGCTGAAAAAAAAATCGAACCTAATTCGAGAACAATGGAGTAACATTTTCTATCGTTGTTTATTAAACGAACAGAGTTCGACAAAAACTCTGATCGTCTAATTACATTTTTCTTCTTTATCATACATCCGTTATCATTTGGCAAGTGATTGTGTTGCAAAGAATACGCCCAAAATAAACTTTACCATTTCTATCTTTCTTTTATTTTCGTTTGGTGTGGATTTAGCTGAGAGTGCTTTTGTAATACGAAATCGATGTGGCGTGGCGTGGCGTTCTCGCTACTAGCTCCTAGTCTAAAGCAATTTAATGCGATTTATCCGCAATGATAACGATTATATGCGACGGCATTGTATTTCAACTGTCGCTCAACTGACGAAAGAAAAAATCCTTCGATGTATTTTTTTGTACCCCTCGATTATTATTTTTTTTCTTCTTCCTTTGACGTCGGATGCAAAGCATAAGCAAAACCCAAAGATAAGTAAATGACTTTGGTTTTCTCTATATATTTTTACTTCTTGTGCGATTCAGATTTTAATGCGATTGTCGCACTCTCATTATCAAAATCCGAATTGACAGATTAAACAAAAGATTTTCATAACATTTAGACCGGCTTAAAAGATACAAATCATTTCGACATGGACTTTTTCAAAAGAATCTATTTCATTTCAATTCTATCTTAAATCTGAAGTGATTGTTTCCTTTTTTTAAAAGAATAGAGCCTCTAGAGTTTGCATAACTCAAAAAAACACGTTCCTTAAGGTAAAGAATTGGCATTTCATTGTCTCGTAGAAAACGGGTACACCAAAAACTTGTCTTTAAAATGTTTGAATTTGATGCAAAATCAATTTTTCCGATTTTTGGAGAAAACATTGATTTTTTTACTTGTGTCAAAATGCTAAAACTAAAATAAAATATAAATTGAATATTCGATTGTATTAATTGTACGCTTTTCATCCCTTATGAATTTATCACATAATTTTGTGTTTATATTTAGATGGCACATTGTTTGTAAAATTCGTAGTCAATTCGGTTGTATTTGATTTTCGAGTATTGCGTCAGTTCCTGGCTGAGCTCGATGTCAGAATGAAGAAGAAGAAATAATTGGATTTGTGGCAGGATTAGTTTTATCTACATTTAGCTTCTTCGGTCTTCGGTGACAAATTGTTTGAAATGTTGTTGTGCACTAAACTTGATGCTGAGATGTGTATCATGTCACACATGTGACCGAGCGGTAGAAAGATGCAGTGCTTGGCTAGACAAAGTTTCACAACGGTGACTTTAATCTTTGGTTCTTCTTGGAAACCTCAATAATTATACATATTTAGCTTCTACTCCATTCTTATGAATCAACTCAAATGTTATTATGTGGTTAAACACTCTATCGTTGCATATGAATCATTGGAAGCGAAACAAGGGGAACTATTTAATTACACAATAATTGTGATTCAAATTTAGAATTCGGTTCTTTCAAAAATAGTTTGTATTCATTGACTAGGTAAATGGGGTGTTTCATGATAATTTCATTGAATGAATAGAAAGTGATAGAAATCATTGCGTTCGTTAAAAAATAAAAGTGTATGCATCAAAATGTAATCGAAGATCTTCACACCTATTTGACTGTGAACCCCTAGGCCTTTCATTCATCACTTTGTCATTTCATACGTCTTTCAACCGCAGTTTGAACAGATTATAGATGTTGAACGGTTGAAGTTAAATTTTACGAGTATGTCATATGCACGCTTGAAAATCCGTGACGCGAATACCAAATGATTGACGAACTCCTGTGCAACAAAACCGTCAACGAGTTTTTATCGGCCGCTTTGTTTTTCTGTACAACATAGAGTGTACGTTCATTGGCATCAATTCCACTGATTCGGATTTGGTAATAAATTGTCTTCATAGTACGCGCATTTTATTTATACATTCATCGTGTTCGTTCCGACAACACACGCCGAACCGTGTGTGTCTGTTCGTGTCAACTTAAAAATAGTATCACATTCATTACTTCTTGCACATTTAATGAATGTTTTGATAGCGATTGGATGAAAAGGGGAGAAAAAACCACGCAATTCTTACGCCCAAAATAATAAACTTATTGTGTTACGCTTTTGGTTCGGAAGACGGTTGCGAAACAATCATACTATGAATTGTGTTCGGCTTCTGTTCCTGTTCTTTTTTTGTTCCATTCTTTTCGCATGCTTCAGATGTTTGCCATTTCTAATTAAATTGCCGAAACACCGCTTGGCACATTTGCCATTGTTTCGTCGATTCTTGTGCTCTTGTGTGCATATGATCTGTGGAATATAATTTCACGCTTAATCGCTTATGCATACATGCAAACGATTACTCCTTAATCTGGATGAACGATAGTTCAAAACAATCGCTTTTTCAACGAATGTGATTGGCAGAAGTGCGAACCGCGAAACGTTTGAGAAATTATTCATTTCCAAGGCCGGTGGTATAGTCGTCGTTGTCGTTATTGTTATCGTTTATAGGAACGTGCCAGTGAGTAAGGTGAAACTGAATACAAACGATGGTAGTCGATTTAAAAAAAAGCACAAACGATAATTTTCGAACGTTTTGAATTGCAAAAACGAGCGGATGCGTCACAAAAAATTTCTTCAGCATGAATAAAATCGGCAATAAGGAAAATGGAGATAAAAAAAGTATGAAGCTTTTTAAATGCGTGAAATTTAGACGACAATATATTCTATCTGCCATTCACACATTCATACGAGACATACATTTTTTTTCAGGCCAAGATACTATTACCCTTATCAACGCACTGAACGTATTTCTCAATTTTTGTACACAAGAAGAAAAAACGGTGACATTTTTTCAACCTTTTGCTACTTCGATCTAATCTCTTCGATTTTTTTTGGTTCTGTTTCCTCGCTCGCATCATCCCAATATTACGTGGCAAATGAACAGAGATACTTTGAAACCCCGTGGATGTTGCCAAACGTATTTTAAAT
>NW_022198211.1:1786746-1846181 GCF_009176525.2 Contarinia nasturtii | reverse complement strand
TCTTGTTTGCATTCTTTTCCTGCTATAGATTGATTTTTCCATTTGTGTCTTTTCATGACTTACTTGGACAAATAACTGAAAGTATGGAAACTGAAATCGGGACGTCTTCATTTTTTTCTTTCGTAAACTTTAGGATGGAGGCTGTAGGTGCGTGTGTACATAGCAGCTCAATGAAAGATTGAATCGTACTTTAAGTAGTTTAAATGAAGTTTTAGCGACGAAAAGTTTTGTGACAAATTTTCACTCTGATTTTATGTGACAAAAACACACACACACACAATTGAATTCAAAACAATGAACTTCGAACATCTTGGCGCTTTTCCTTATCTATTGGGATGTCATCAAATGTTTCATTATTCATGAATATAGAGAAAAGAGGTGGCACACTCTGTCAACACCAGCGGAAACGAATTGAAACAGCTAATTTTGCACAAGATTCAAAAAACTCAAGCTACATACGGATGAATATTCATGAAGATGGTGATGGCGATGGTGCCAAATAAAATCTGATCCATATCAATGAATAAATATATTCAAGGCAATTCTTACGCCAGAGTCCCTTTTCAAATTTTATGTAAATTTATGTTACGCATAATATTTCGTGCCATATTCTCTTTGATATGGATCGCGACGCATTTGAGGTGAAAGATTGACACTTCGAAATCTCTCAAGCAATTTATTTTCATTGTTTGCGAATGATAAAAACATTCCATCGTCAACCGTAATTGCTGGTATATTCTATCAGCCCATCGTGTAAATTCTAATAAATTCATGGGCGATTGCTGACATTAAATGAAATAAAAAAAAAAACAATTAAAATTTAGCATTCAAAGTATGAAAGCTCATAAAAACGAATCATTTCTGAAATGACTGCGAAAAAACGAAGCTGAAAAATAAATTATTATGAGAATACATTTAAAATAAATATAACAAGTGATACTGAAAGCTCACAATTAAAACCTCGTTAAAATCCATTGTGCATGCTATGCGCGTAGTGTTATCAATGACAAACGCATTGTGGAATTTTTACGCAACCACTTTTGAATTTGGTTGTTCAATGTTCATACGCTTCGCCAAATTCAATTGGCTCATGAACAATTCAACAGTGAATTCTCTTCTATTACCACCGCTATCAATTCTGGTGGTTTTCCATTGTGTTTTACCAGAAGCCGTATGACATCTGTCATCCATGTATTTGAAAACAATTCGAAAAAGCACAAACGCTTGTTGAGATATTTGATGCTCAAAATGGGTTTCATACCATTGAATTGGGCTGAACAATTTAGTTTTGCCGGTAGAAATCTCATTTCAACCGTTAATTGCTCATATGCAATTAGCCAAGAAAAAATCGTCACAATTATACTTCGACACATGGATAAACTTTCGAAATCGTTTTGGAATTATGTCACGTTTCAATGTTGTCATTGTTTTGCTTTCGACTGAGTGAATTTCACTTTGGATGCAAACTACTTTTGTAAATAACTGTAGCAAATTTGGTGTGAGATGAAATTGTTTTGAAAGTAGCGTTGCTGTTAGTAACAAAATGGCGAACTCATTTCCCGTGCATTTATATTGCTTGTTAAGTTATATTTTGTGCATAACTTAAATTCAAACAATTTCCGAAACGAAATAAAACTGTTTGGTGTTCATACACATATTATATAAGCATGTAAGGTAACGAAATGACGTGATCACACGTCGCCAACATGATCAGAATGGCGAACAAACATATAAAATAAAATATATAGCTAGCAAACGACAAAAACATCCATTATCGTCAGAAATTATCGTTTTGTCATCGTTATAATAATAACCAGTCAATATTTCGTTAAACATTTTCTGCGGAAACAGTCGGTATATAGGTTGGGAAATTTACGCTCAAATGCATTTTACCTACTGAACGTAACATCAGTGTTCATTTGTTTTTCATGTATAAAATGTGTGCGCACCAATGACATCTTCATCACGTATTTCCCTTAAAATATTGTAATCCATTAGACATGGATGTTTTTGTCTGCGTACAGCAGTTATGCACATTTCGAACAGCGGCAGTAGCATCAGCAGCAGCAGAGCTCTGGTAGTAGCAATTGAAGAAATATCAGAAGCCCATGAGCTCTGTTTAACGAGTGACATTTTGTGTCGACGTACAAAACGTAACTATAATACAACGTATACCATTTGAATCGTTGCGGCGAAAGAGTAGCTCTTATTTTTCTCCAAATAATACTGCAACATAAATTTTTTTATGAATAGTTTATTTGTTGTATTACAACAAATAAACCGTGTGAAAAAAACTTCATGTTGCAGTATTATTTGGAGAAAAATAAGAGCTACTGTTTCGCCGCAACGATTCATTTATCGATTGGCCATGCTTATTCGTTTATGATTCTGAAATGATGAGAAAGAAAATGTGAAAGCTTTACGTGCGAGTCACAACATTCTATGATGGAAAACGCATAATCATTCGTAAAAAGTATGTTGTACGAGATAAAACCAAACACATCACTATTACATCCTGCTGTCTACTACTATTTCTCTAACTCTCTCTCGCTCATTCTCCCATATTCTGTGTGTCGCATGTTTTGCCTTCATGCACAATAGAGCACATTGGTGTAAAATTCATGATCCGCAACAGTATCATTAAGCTCAGGATGTGACAAATAGTAACGTATGTTTTTGCTCCGCTGCTGAATTCTATAAATTTATTATTAAGCATTCGTGAGCGGGTGGGTGATATATATATATTTTTTTTGCTTTTTCAACCAGTAATGAGAGAAATATAATCATGATTACAACACATTTTTGTGTGTTTATTGTTAGCGGAGATATATCGCAGCTGCATCAGCAATAATGAGATAGAATGCATGAAAAGCTTTGGATCGCAAATCGTTCAACCGATTTGAATTGACAAGCACACGGCCGACGACATGAATAAAATCATTTAAAAGGAAACATACAATTTATTGATGCAAAAATGTGAACGCTTCGGCAGACGCCAAATTTTTTTCGAAAATTTCCGCATTTGCAGTAGATTGGGAACCACATAGTGTGTACATTTGGAAAATTTTCACTTCACGAAAACTCAATTTGGAATGGCATTAGAGACGGGTCTCCACCATCGTCCTGCTCTATTTTTCTAATAAACAAACATCACGTAGCTTCCGAATAACAATTACATATGTGACATGATTGCGTAATTTCGCTACATTTCTGACAGATTTCCAACGAAATAAAATAAGAATCCCGACACTGGCCTATAATGATCATGTCATTATAATGAGTACATCGTTTGCCATCAACATGGATGAAGTATATACAGACACACAACCAAAGCAAGTAGCAAACATGCACAAGAATCCCGCCTCTTTCTCTGAGGTTATCACGTTTAAAGAAGTTCGTTTTGTTTTGGCATGTTATTTGCAATGATTCGTCACGATTTCGAGCTAGAGCGTTTTACACAATTACACACTTTTGTACATATGCCAGATCAGTGACCCTGTTTGTACAATCTGAATTTGTTTGCCAGTTATTTGGATGGAGGATTTTGAGATGAATTGAAGTTTTAGGTTTTGGCTGTGAATCAAATATTCCGTTTGAAATGTCTTTGATTTCTAAATTTAAAATCAATTTGCTTCCATTGAATGGGAAATTTGTTTTATTTGCAAATTCAGTTAAGAGCCGAACCATTATTTCAACATAAAATCAACAACCATACAACTCAGTGTCTAAATACAAATTCAACGAGATTTTACTTTGAACCGCACCAAAAAGAGCCTGGCTGAGGAACAAACACTGTATAAATATTTAAATTTTGACAAATTCGAATCGCTGCTGCACAACAACTTGTATTTTTCCTTGAACTTTGTTAAGATATCCGGATGAATAAATTAATGAGATTATTTGGTTGATTGCTTCTTGAAAAGTAAAACGAACAACGAATTTAACTTATTGAAATTGTATGGACTTAGATATTATTATCCCATATAGTGCATGCCAGTTCATGTCAATCACGATATTATAGTCACATTTTCATCGCATAAACATTGATTTGTATGTGCTTAACACAGATCCCAATCGCATCAATCCAAATACAAAATCTGAACTTGCGGTCAATACCGTTGGCATCGTCCTCAATTGTTGGTATTTATCTGTTTTTCCCGCAATCATTTTTATTGTGTTTGTTTCATGGCCTTCATTCGCTATAAAATTTGGATGTTTTCGACAATCAAAACGAATTATTGATATTTTCATGTGTGATCGAGACAAAGTGAAAAACTTGAATTTTCACAGAACGATTGAGGCATCTTCTGCATTCATGTACATAAAAAAAAACTCGAACATTTTTCATTTACTTTAAATAAGCGGTCAACGAATCAAGGGGATACGCCACTGCTGCATTTGAACTTTGGTGTTTTACATGAATTTCATATGGGAATTTTCATTCAATTTCTTTGCTTTGGCTCGAAGATAATGAAGAAAAAACTGTTTATATCTTTGATTGGGTATCGATTGGTGCAATCTCGTGGTTCCACCCACTTTGAAGGGGCCACAGGGATGTTTGACGTTTTATTGAATTTCACGAAACGATTTGTGGTCAGTTGGTTGTTAAAATAACGTTTGATACTTAATTTTAAGTGCTTATCGTATTTTGAGAATGTGTAGATGGTTGCCAACTCATAAAGCTAATCCCAATAAAGACGCATTCGGTCTGCTGTCGGATCGATTGAGATCAAAATGCACTTTGAGTGTATAGAAAATAAAATGTTATTTTTACCGATTAAACGAATGACTTTCAGTAGCTGAGCTATCTCTATTTTCTCACCCTCCCCCTCTCACACATTATATTCCTACATAAATAGCGTTTGGTTCACCGTTTTTATCCAAGTACATGAAAAACCAGCGGCAATAAACGAAAAAAAAGAGGAGACCACAAAAACGGCGGCTATTTATTATAATTTACGATATATTTGTTTATCGCAGATCCAGATGCGTGTGTCCACCCCAATCCACACATTTCAGTTCATGTGTTCACAGCAAACAAATATTTCGATAAACGCTATTTTATGGTCATATAAAAAAAAGTATCATGCCAAGAGCAAGAAAGATAAAAACATATACCAATAAGTAGTGAGAATCTCTTTCTAAATGTCTTTTCATCGAATGCCTTTAAATGAATGAAAATTCACCATTTACGAATTTCGGATACGAATTTACGAGAAATTTTCAAGCACATGTGACATCGATGAGATGAGAAAGTTTTCCAAATATTTTCGAGCCATGAATCATCCCATAATGATCATCAGATAAATGCGTACTTATGCATGCCACAATTCTTGAGACACTACATTATACTTGATAAAATAAGATGCTGAAAGCTGTGACACTGTTCTCGACATTTTACTTTGAATGTTTGCACGAATGAACTCAACTTCAATATCTTGATACATAAACGCACAAAGACACAAGGCTATTTTACTATCACATGTCACATAACAAAACACATAAAATGCAACCCATAACATTCGACGATATTATACAGTTGCTCACTCAATTAAGTCGCGACGATAACGATTTCGGGCCATCAGAACGAGCGATACAAAAGAACCGATATTTTTCAATGATTATATTATGTGTACAGTGTCCTGAACAATTTTTCATTTCCTATTGCTTGTAGAAATCAACAAAATTCATTACACACTTAGATAGAGTCCAACTATTAAGAGTCGAGTCGCTTTCCGTGATAAGAAAAGGCAACATTTACCATTTCGTGAAAATCAAATTGAGCATGTATGCCAAGTATACGGAAAAGTTAAAACGAAAAATCGCGATAAAAACTGTATTTATCTGGATTTCATTTCGAATGCCACCCACACACATACAGATTCGAGAATTGCATTTACTTTTTTTTTGTTCAAAAAGAGTGATTAGAATTTCAGCGTCGAGACGAAAATTCAATCAACTAAAAGTTCAAATTAATACCGACACACGCTGTAATATAATTATATCGTGTTCCATTTAGAGAATTTATTTACAAATGACTTAGAAACCACAAACAGTGATTATGCACGTAGCATTACAATACAATCCAATGTGTATATAAAAAGAGACAAAATGACATTCCATGATTGATTTGTCAACAGACTGTCGTCAACTGCATTTCTATTGAAAATGTTGGTTTCTCGTTCCTTTTATCCCAGTGGAATGTTTGCACTGCGCCTAATCAACGTAAAGCCAGTGCTCTAAACAAATATTTGAGAAACGTTATCAATTTACTTTGGCACCTGATCGATTTGTTTTGACTGTAATCTGCACGTTTTTCCTCTCTTTTTTTCAGTCGAATTGACGGTTCAAATCCGAAAATAGCAGCTTAGCTGCTATCGGTAGACACATCGAAATTGACGATGATGAATCTAATTAAATTCTCTCAACCGAAATCTAATTTCACATCACAGATGCATAGTATGTGCTTTCACACGCCAAATTTGTTTACTTTCTTCATTTGATGATTTTATTAGAACGTATATTGTACAATTACACAAATCTCACATTTTATGGCTGCGATAATGGTTCTATCGACATGCACTAAATGAGTAAACATTTCCTTTTTTCTAGAGTGCTTGAAGTGATTGTATCATAAATTTTGACAGCAATTTATTAAGCTTTCTCTATTTATGATTTTTTTCCCAATTTGCAAAACACTAAATTACGCTACAAAAAAGGTCTTGAAAGCAGAGAATTCGAGCCCATAGTATGGAGTCCATACATCATTTCATGCCGGGCTAAGATGTGGTGGAACTGAAGTTGCGAAATATTTATGATTATTATTTTATATTCGTACGTATTTCGCCCGAATAACTAACGAATGTATTCTCTACGCTCTATTTTCCACAGCACCATATTTGATTAATAGTTTGTGTCAGACGAGGCGCAATGAAATATAAGCTTTTACACAGAGAAATCGATCGAACGCAAATTAGAGGACGAAAAACAAAATAAACAGCGCAATTTTTAATCTAGAAGTCGATGCACATACACAGATCGTGCTTTGTTTATCCAAATAAAAAAGTGAGATGCAACCAAATCCCCGTCAACTGAAACAGGCACGTTGAATTGACGCAAAAATGTAAAAGTATCTATCGTGGAACGAACAAAATAAATGGTAGCGATGATGAACGATAGTCATTTGTACATAGCACCACATGATACAACATACACTGCCACATGATACGCGCTCGTAAACAACAACCACAACACCACCGATGTGCCACATTTTTTTCATTTTCAGGCAAAAGAGACACGTCATTCACCATTTTTGAAGCACGCAATTTTTCTGGGCTTTGTTTTGCTGAATGTATTTGATTGCTTCCGTCCATTCGCTGTGATTTGTATAGGAATCGTTAGTCAACGGCTAATGAGAAAAAAAACACTCATGGCATTGCAATTTTACATATATTTTTTTATTCGTCTGCATACATTCCAATCGACTATATTTTTTCGTGATCAGTGATGCTCACAATGGGCTAGAAAATGAATGTCGGCAATGGCAGAAGATGAT
This sequence comes from Contarinia nasturtii, assembly GCF_009176525.2. Lineage (NCBI taxonomy): Eukaryota > Metazoa > Arthropoda > Insecta > Diptera > Cecidomyiidae > Contarinia > Contarinia nasturtii. The sequence continues at coordinate 1,838,626 of NW_022198211.1, read as the reverse complement.
GACGAAAAGTCCTTCATCCGATTGCGATACAATTTGTTTGCAAAGTGACAAACCTGTGCAAATAGTGGGTAACCAAAAGCCAGCTCGAATTATAACGGCAAACTATTCATACGACATCGATGTTGACCTTAATTTGGTGTTTTTATCTGATTTAATGGTGCAAACCTTGAACAGTGATCTCTCTTGTATGTGAGAACTTTGAAAAATCAACAAATGTCAATTGTTTCGATGTTGATTTCCTTGAAATACTGTGAAATCGATCACTGTGAGAATATTTGTGAAATTCAATCATCAGTATTATTTCGAGTTTTTCCCTGGCGTATTTTCGTGGAAATTAGAATTGAAATGAGTCCTCTCCTCTTTTCCATCGGTAAAATTCTCGTTAAATTATTTATAAAGCAATTAGAAACAGAAGGTTCCTGTTTGTGCCATCGGGGTCAGTTTTGTAAAAGAAATTAGGCACTCTAATTAAACGCAGAAAGACCAACCTCACACTTCTTTCTTGGAGAAATAAAATATGCCATTTCAAGAAAGGGAAAACGTTTATATATATTGCTTATTTTAGCGAAGGACAAATATTGATTTTTAATTTGAATTTTTTTTTACACGATTCCCCTAAACTTAGTCCCATTGTAAATTGCCAAATAAAAATAAAAAAAAAATGTGAAAAAGGACGTAAAGTAAGTTGAGCTTTTTCGATCGAAAACATAAAGTCCCCGCATTTACACTAAAACCATTTGTCTTATCAAAATTTTCCATTGGAAAGTACAAATTGTGTTCGATAAAATACTATGGAAACTCATTTCACCTATATTTCATCTCTAAGCATCGAATGAAACGAGATCTAAAATTGGTTTGCTACAACGGTGATGAATAAAAAAGCAGTGTACGTGCATTTTTGGTTTTCTTCTTTTTTGAGCCCAAATGTCGTTATGGTGATTGCGAACGAAGTTGTACCCAGCGGAAAATGTTCACATTTACTAAATCGATTTTATTTGTTATGCAATCGATTGGCAACCAGATTGAATATACGTTCGAAAAGCAGAGAGCGTCGCAACATATCTCTAAATGATGTGAGGAAACAAACAAACAAAAAACCCAAAGAGTTCAAATTATATTTTAGAAAAAGGATGAAATGAAAACGAAAAAAGGTCTTTGGCTGTTTCTATTCAAAAGCCGTTGTCGCAAATGCTTGTTCCCATTGTGTAAACGTGTCGTTTATTGGTCTCAACATTGGAACTGTTATTATATTTTTACGACACGTTTTCGACATACACATGAACACGAAAAAAAAACAACAAATAAAAAAAAAAAGTAAGAAATAAGCACACTCCGAATTTTTATGTAATAGTAAAAAACTGAAGAAATCTTTCAATTCGAATTGGTGACAAACCTGAACGAAATGTTGTAAAAATTGGCGATAAATGAAAGAAAACGAGCAACAACAAAAAACTAAATCAATAATACGAAAATATCGTATCCAGAGGGAGATGCGAAAACCTATTCAACATCTATTTTCCAATATTTAGGTTTTTCTCACATTCTACAGCTTTTGTGATTTTCTATAAACATGATTTATTGTCAGTCTTATAATTGATTGCACTTTAAAGTATTTCAAGTAACACCATTTCAACAGAGCTAGCTTTTGTGACATCTAAATTATCAATGGACTTGGACACAGGATGTGTGTTCCAGTCCGTGTGAAAGTTCGCAATAAATTGATGGAAAACGACATAATAACAGTTAACGGCATCTTCAAAACCGTATTTGTGGAGACACATGCCGAAGTTACAAAAGCCAAAAGCAGTGGCTATTCAAAAATATTACCGGATTTTGAAAAAGATGTTGACTTCGTTCAGAGACGATGGCATATTTGTTCAATGTATTATGGTTCATGAAAGACCTTCATTATTATTTTTCGTTCTATGGTCCTTGTATTTTGAAGCGTTTCTCAGAATTGGATACCCGTTGGACGTGTACTAAACAACAAACAGGCAATTCAATGACAATTGTTTGTTCGCAAAAAAGTAGTTTTTCAATGAGAATATGATAGCTATTTGAAATGCAATAGTTTGTTCAAAGTTTGCTGCTATATGCATTGTGCAATCTATGTAGCCAAGGGTCAAACGATGTCTTGCAATGCCGAGAGAAATCCCATTGCACAAGTACAAGTGTTCGTACCAACACCATGACACCGATGGCTATTGATGTAGCAACCAATTTTTTATTCTCCCGTTCATTGTGCATTCATCAGAAAATCGAAGGCAAATTGAAACGGATGAAAAGTTCCAATAAAAAAAATGTGGAAAAACTTCGTTTTTCAAGACGAATAACTTGATTCGTTTGATATATACGTTGTGGATATTATTTTTATAGCATGCTATACGTGCTATCGAATCGATTTCTAGTTCAAGTTTCTGTTTGAATGTTTCTTTTTTTTGGTTGCTTTTCGAGATGTCTTAAAGAGATGTTTTTCCTCACTGACGTTACGAACGTGCTCATGGTCTACAGCACAACAATTTTAAATATTTGGTTAGTGCTGTTTCTACAAGGAATGCACTTGTGTACTTATATCCGTTTACTGAATTACCTAATATACATGTTTCATTCAAAGTGTGTACCACTTTATCCAAGTGTGCATCGGATCAACAGTAACTAGATCTGCGTACCGGATCTATCAAATGTTTTGTCCGTAACGGCAATGTGAATTTGCATAACTGCTCGAAATACATACGGTCAATCATCCGCCAGAAGAGTTGTGAGCTTTTTATCGTCTTCTCGCACATGTTGAATGACTTTATATCTGGTTTAAAATTGTCGTATACGGTATCACGAAGGAGAAAAAAGAAGACGCACTTGAAACAGAAGTGGAAATCTCAACGGATTTTGGATCAATGTACTGAATAAAATGTTAAATCAATTCAACATCATCACTCACAACTTAAGTTAATGCAATAAGCATTGATTGAGTGTACTGTACACAACTCGATGCTAAAACTCAAACAGTGAAAATTTAATTTATCTAAAAATCTCGCTCTAAATTGTTTTTCAAAACAACGAGCAAATATTTCATTACACAATTTGATTTTTAAAGTAGTTTTCAAAAAAAAAATCAACAACTTTTTGTGTTTTGCTAAAATTTAATTCAAACAATGTTTGAAGTAGAGAAAAATACCATTTACTTGCACTTTTATATTCACCCCGTCTTGCAATCAACCGCAATGAAATGAAAAATCGTGTGTCATTCATCTTTTTATTAATCGAAAAAGAGAATGTTTGCAAGTTGCGTCCATCACAATTGATTTGCACTTTGTAGAATTGAATGAAACCTCAGTGAAGCAAATAAATAGAAACATTTACGACAACCATTTATCTCTCCTCGATAAAAACAACATGCAAAAGTTCCTCTCACAATAAAAGTTCACACTTCCTGAACATTTTCCCCCAAAAAAATTCATTCTCACATCTAAATATTATATCGTTCTTTTTAGGTGATATAAAGAAAAAGTAACGACAACGATATCGGGAGCGTACGATAACAATTTATGTGGACTTTTGCAAATCGGTAAATGTTTGTTATGCGACTTTGCAGATCATCATTAAATCAATGAAATAACCTTTCTTTTTATATAAAATAGATTTGTTTATTTGTGTTATAAATTTGCGGCACATTACAATGAATAACCTTCTCATTAGATTCCTTTTATTCGCCATATTAACATAGTCGTTATTGCATCGCAAATAAAAATCGGAATACTTTGAATAAAAAAAAAACCTTTTTTTCTCATTTTTGAACCATTTGGATGAATACGTTGAAATTTGTACGTTTTTTTTTTTTGTTTATCTATTGTAAGAATTCATTTTGCATGTGAAAATGGGTTGTTGTGTGCAACGTGCGCATTTTAATATGCAAACCGAAATAAGAAAAAGGTCGATCAAAATTGTTGTATCAACAACCTGCAGCAAGCTAATAATCTAGAATATTGCATTTGCTTTCAAGAGCATCAAATTTACCTTTAAGCATTCCATAGCATAGACCTTAAGTAAGAGAAATATTCTCCAAGTATGCTAAAACAGCGAGATAAATGTCAAGGTAGAATTCGAACACTCATAATAAACAGACAATTCTTGTTCATTCTTGTCGGCAAATATATGCCGAAAAATGTTTTGAAAATTCTTTGGTCTTCAATATGCGAACAATAAAATATGTTTGACCATGATGCAAACATAGACCGGTAATTTTCTTCATGGAAATGTCTTTTTAATAGCTATTCCAAGTGCGTCAATAAAATAATCATTCATAAACGGGGAGCATAAGAGACGTTCGCTGTACGAGCTTCTAATTCTTCTACGTTTAAACATAAATCTAATTTTAATGTCATGCGATGGCGGTTTTTAGCATCCATTAGAAATAAATGTCATATTCAATTCACTTTATCGCAGAATGTTCGTTGTCTGTCATTCAATTTTCGCTTCACTCAATCTTTTTTTGCTTGTCTTTTTTTTAATTGTAAAACCGAAACTTGACGACAACGCTCGCACAAATTGTTATCCACATTTTTAATTAGATGGAAAGCCTATTATGTGGCAATCAAATTAGAAGTAAATGAGAGATCGAGCGAGAGAGAGAGAGAAAGGTTGTATAAGTGATGTGTTGAGGAAAGCAACGAAGAATTATGTGCTAAAGTAAACCGAGTGAAAACAATGAATGCCATCGTAAAGGCATTCATGCATGTATGTTGTTCAATGTTGGAATTTTGTATGGAAGCTCGTGTGATATGTGCCCATTATCGGAAGCGGAGCGTAAGAAATGCTTCTTACCAATATATATACAAATTGGCATCATTTCGTCAGTGCTTTGTGTTCGAATCATTGTTTTCAGTGAAACTTTCTTAGCTGCGCTGTTTGCAAGCAACTAAAATAGCAGCGGTCGGAACAAAGGCACTCGCAAAAACTTTGCGCAAAGTTTTTCAATTTAATTAAAGGTACTTTAATGTCACATAATCCGATTATACAGAAAAATGTGTGTTTTATATACCTAATCACAAATGAGAAATTCATTTAGTTAAATTGTGACTGAGGAAAAAAAGCAGATCGAGAACTTAAAATTGTGTGGCCGATTAAAAAACAAAGCAGTTTTGTACGAAGAGAAAAATGTGCACAACTATATAATTTTTGAACGAGTTTAAATGCAAATCATAAAAGAAAAAAACACGAAAAGAGCAAATATTCATTTGGTGACGCTTTGACGCTGGTACCGACACTACGGAAAACAATGTAAGATCAGCACATTTGCTGACGATGGGATAAGTTAACATTTCGTCGTAAATTTCGTCTATTGTGCACTGTCTCTAAAGTGAATTACGTAATGAAGTGAGTGAAATGTAATCAACTTTATTTTAAAACCATGTTGATTAAAGCTGAAGAAAAAATATGAAGATTTGCATGCCCTCAGTATTTCGACCCGTGTGAAACATACCTCCCACTCATACGAAGTTTACTTCTAGAATATGCTCGTAATTTCAAATTGTGAGAGGACTTAGAATTCAATACATGTTCAACAACGCTAGAAAACAGGAAGGAATAGAAATATCGGTATTGGCATAAATGTAAAAAATGTGGCATCAGCATAACAAGCGAACTACTTGCTAAATGGGTCGAGGTGAAAATAGAGCATAATATGAAGAATATGGTATATAATACATAACAATGGAAACAAATGCGATGAAACTGCAATGACAAATTAAAATGTCCTGACGCACACAAAAAACAATATTGCGGCCAATGTGAGGAAACATTTGAATAAAATTCAAGTGCTTCGTTGAAACGACGACCAAAGAAGATATGTATATGTATGTGTTAACAAATATGCCACAGAATATGCATGAGTATGTTTGTGTGTGGTATATGTTTGTGTTGATGCAGAGACACGTCAAACATTCTTTCAAAAGTAATTTTCTGCATGGTGTCTGTTCAGTTTTTGTGTAAAAAAAAACCGATTTACAATTCGAAATGTTTATGTTATGCCGGGTGCTGTTTAATAAATGGTTCATTCAAGCAAAATTGTACAAATTGCTTGTCGTTGATGGAAATTTTTCCTGTCAACAAACATTCCGAAATTAAAAAATTTTCCCTCATTCTGAAATGTACATTGCTGAAAGGTGGCGGTGGTGGTGATGCTATTTCCTGTGTTTTCGGTCTTTATTCCTTATGTTCGTGCTGTTCTCATTAACAATCACAAATTTGAACATACAAGAAGACGAGAAAAAAATAATAATAATGCGAATATAACATAAAACCAACAATAAACCTCAAGTATATATGCTATATCAAGCCAAAGTTGAATGCAGCTGCTTACAAAATGTTCCATTGTTTTTGTTTGGCTGCTGTTGACTTTTCACTCTGTTATTTTGTTTTTCTCCAGATGATTTTCTTGTCATAACATTGTTTATCTTTTCCGACCATGCATTCAATTTGCGCTTTTTTGAAATGTTTTCAGATGGATCCTATAACTGACACACAGTTGACGGCAACAAACACATTAACATCGTGTCCAACAGCGACAATAATGAGCGGTAACAGTAGCGGTGGCAGCAGTACGAGCACTCATCACCATCATCATCAACAGCAGCAACAATACAATGCCCATGGTCAACCAACGACGATTTTAAGTCCGAAAACTGAAACAGCACTATCACCGGCCGGCGAAGCGCAAACCACCACCACCGGTTCAATGGCTACATCGAAGGAAGACGAAGAGGATTCAAGTAAAGACGATTCATCTCATTGCAAGAGCCCAGGTCAACGGTATGTTAATCTTTGTTTATTATTTTTATCCGCATTTGCGTCGGAGTAATATACGATATTTTTTTTAAATTAAAAAAAAAAACAAATCGAATAAACAAAATAAAAGCGAACATTTATTCACCATTTTACCACCGCTTAATCGCCATATTGTTCATGTTGCTAGGATCTTGCATTCGTTCCCGTTTTATTATCATTGCTTATCCATGCGTTTTTATTCCACTCAAAAATGATAATTGCATTCATCTTTTTGTTGACCATACACGCACAAACTTTATAAAATATGATTTCGTTTCGTTTCGCAACGCAGATGAGCGAAATGAAGGGATATTGTGTTTGTTTGAACTTGTTTTGAGTGTTCTATGCAACTGAGATGAAGTGCAATTATCATATTACGCAGCCATTCGCCAAGTGGATGAATTTTCTTCGTTTTCGATCCAATTCGATCAATTTTATATTAAAAATTTAATTTCATCTGCTTTATTTCTTAAGTTTTGTTGATTTTGCATTTTGAATGCAGTGCTTTTGCTTTGATTTTTTCTACTCCTAGACACGCGCATTCCAATGACAATAATGTTATGATGCCCACAATTGAAAAGCTTTTGTATTCTTTTAAGTTTCGTTTTGTTTTTTGTTCAAATGAGGAACTCTTATGAACCAAAAAAAATGTAAATAAAACTCAAGCAAACATTTGTACAGACACATAAACACACCCCATCATATTATATTCACTCATTCGCAAATAGACAATTTACGTATCGACGCTAAATTATTTTTATTTTCTTAAAAACGCTTGTAGACATTGTAGGTGAAATGAACTTTCATGTTTGATTACGTATTGAATGAAAGCATAACGCAAGCCACTTTACTCTATGCATCTATATAATTAATGAAAGCAATAGATTTCTTTTCGACATTTTTATCGAACGAACGTTTTACTACTGAATGATTAAATTTTTTCGTAAAGCATTAAATCGGCACTAGCTGTTGATATCGTTATCAAATTGCAAACTAATTGATGATCACCAGATGCACGCCTGCCGAAATTCATTCAATCCATTGTCATGATTAAAAGCTAAAGTGCATCAATTTTGGAGACGTGAAACTAACCATTTCAGAATATCAAAACTTTTGTATATACCTGTATATAATTTTAGTACTAATTTAGTGCTTTTCATGTAGTGAATCCGAAATAACTTATCAAGTACAGCATTATTTCACGTTCAAGTATACTCCAAATAATCTCTGCTATTCGATAATTGTTTATTCGGAAATAGAGGAGATGATGATACGAAAGGGAAAATATTTTGATGTAGGGTTAAACTGGGCAAAGTGAGATAAGCCCCGAATTTTGCTAATGCCATTATTATACTTGTAAGCCTATTCGGTTCATTTAAACATTACACTGTTGTTAATGTCACTTGGGCAGCCGTAAATTGGTTTTTCCTTGTCACAGGTAAGTACAGATGAAAACCGGTGTAATAATTCTGATTAAAACTAAATTGAAATACGTATGGAAACCTGGTATATATTAGTTTTAGGGATGCCCATATTGGATTTGAGACTTGAAGTACTTGTGGTACAAAATAGCACTGAATTATTGAAGAAATTGTATATTTTAAGAAAATTAAGTGAAGAAAAAGGGAAAATAAGGCAATGACAAAGATTTTATTTTCGATCATTTTTATGACAATGGCATTGTTTACATTGTTTCAATGTATATTTCCTATTTCTTGACCGGATCTTTTCTCTCCTTATTATTGACATATTTTTTTTACGTAAATTGATTGGGTTTTCTTGGACTTCGCAGATTCTACCAGATCTTAAACAGCAAAATACCTGTAGAAATTGTAAGGAACAAATGAATAAATTCAGATGAGGGCACTCATTTCTAGTCTTACACCGAAGATGGATTCAAATATATTAAATCTGTTACTGAAGAATAATTGCCTTTTCAGCCCACTCTTAATGAATAATTATATTATTATCAATTTAAATGCTATTTAAATGAATAAGAATATTAAAATTGTTGCCGAGAGAATTTGTGAAGGCTGGATCAAAAGCCGCGCGCGGAATTTTGAATCGAAATGGCGAATAAGCCATACTAATTGACAGAATTACGCACAAAAGCTCATGACTACGAAATGCATTACTGTACAAGTTCCAATTTATTTTAGTTGAATTCACGAGAAACAACCAAATTAGAATTTCCTATCCATTAAAAGTACTCGAAATTAAATCTGTATTTTATCGAGAGCAAAAACACAGAGATAGATATAAAAGCTGACAACTTAAAATGGAGCTACCTAATTATTGAATAGTTCTCATTAAAGCAGATGATAGGGATAATTGTGAGATCATCTTATATAATAATTGAAATTAATTTTAACACACTCTCGAGTGAATAGCAATTCAATTACAATATGATTGCCAGTAATTTCATTGCTATTTTGTACACATGTGCAACACTAAAGTATTACGATGAAATTGATACAGTAAACTATGAAATAGCATTTGCATCATTGATGAATGTGCACGTTCTTCCAAATAGGACCATATCTTTCTCATCCAATATTAGGTTACTGAAAGTTATACTCCTTAAGGTGTCTCATCTTATTTGTTGCGATTTTTCTTATTTGATTCGTTCAGAGGTTTCTATTCTCTGCATTTTGTACAAGATAAGAGAAAGTTAAAGGCTGTACAGTCAGAAAAACATATTCAAAATTCAATTCGGGTAGATTTTTTTATTACTTAGGTTCTTTTAGCTGAAAAAAGCAAGGATTTAATTTCCTCGAAACGTTTTGATTTTATACAGACATACTACAGTTTGCATACAAATGTTGATTTTTTTACATACACACATTACTAAACCCTGTCACGTACAAATGTGAGTACTTTGGACTCGTTCATATATGAAAATGAATAATGTAAACACGTGAATCTGAACATGTACAGACACGGTAATTCTAAATCAACGTCAATTTGGTGAATTATTTGTTGTTGACCCAACACGAAGAAAGTGTTTGTTGGTGTACGTGTCATTTCATGTTTGAATAAATTTTTCGTGCGAATTGTGCTAACATTTCAATTATCATGGTAAAACAATCTATTTTGAAATATGAGAATACAAATGAATACAACTGCATTAAAAATGTCTCGGACACCATTAGATTAAGTTTGAATATTACGCTGCCGTTTCCATAAAATAGTTCCGATTTAAGCGATTTTAATGGCAAATAATGTTCTGTTGTTTATAATACCACACATTTTCGATTGAATCATTAGCCGTTCTAAGCGAAATTTAATTCAAATTTCACATCGAATCAACATTTCTAATAACAGGCATATCGAATGTGCTTTTTAACAAATTGAAATTTAATTGAAACTATGCTGTTGTCAACAATCAGTATCTATACCACATAATTACAGCTACCCCGAATGCCGCTTGTGCTTTTGATTCCACGTCAATTTCATGGTAGACTATTCGACAACAAAAATCGATAAACACAAATTATGTGTGGACTCGGAAACTGTGATTTCCCAACCGGTTATAGTTAGCTAGTTGACACTGCAGAAAACATCGTTCACAATCGAAATTAAACATTATCCCATTTATTAAGTAAATGCTTTCATTTTATTTGCTGTTTCATTGAATCGAAAGCAGTTATCAAAATGATGCAGCAACTCCAATTATTTTTTATTGATATTTTATATTCGAATCACGAATATTTGAGTTAGTGTGCTGTATTGGAACGGTATACAAAAATGTTATTAGTCACAAAGCGGAAATACACTAATTATTTGGCGATTGGGATAAGCAAAAATTGAATCGACACAAAAACACATTGCAGCTTCATTTTGTTGAATTTGTTTTTGAAATGAAAGAGTTTGTTAATCTCAACGATTCCTGAATGTTGGTTGGTGTTATCAGCGTTAATTCGACATGACGAATTTCAGTTTTTTTCATCACTATGGTCCGTCCACATCGTTTGCATCCCAATCAAGTGGAATCTCAAGTCTCGGAATCATTTTGGAAAATACGGCAATCGAAAATCATTTACAACATCGCCAGCGCAGTGAAAGTTTGAAAAATCGCAGCGATTACGAACAATTAGATGGTGATTATGACGATGATATTAACGGCAGTAGCAGTTGTAGCAGCGGTAAAAATGCTGACAATACAAACAAAAATGGAGCGCCAAAAGGTTCACGGGGATGGCGAAATGTACGAGCCGTCATGGCATACTATTATACATTGCGAAAAATCAAGAGGAACGGTGCTCTCTATTATAATATTTATAGTCTAATTTTACTCTATCTAACTAAACCTTCGTTCATCTTCATTTTCGATGGAATAGTGTTTGTTCATTCATTTTGTTTCTTTTATATTATTTTTATATCGTAATCTTCTCACAGAGCGATTATGTCCATGTACTTCAATCTCTCTCTCTCTTTCTCTTTTTTATAAATGTGTTATTAATATATAAAATTCAGATATCATACTTAAGCGAAACACCGAATTCTGACATTTCTTGATCCTAATCGTGTATTTTTGGCTAATCGTATTACTTGCCCACCGTATGTGTGTTCAATCTTATTCATAAAAAGAAGTGTGTTTGTTCTGTTGCCATAGGCTGAAGAGAGATTATTTTAAGCGAAAGAAGAAAAAAATCAATTTATCAATCAATTTTTTTTCGCTTCTTCTTCATTGGTTGAGTACCGAACGCGCAACCATTTAAGAAGTTGTGAGGGGAAAATGTTGAGCACGGAATTGCAGGTGGTGCATGTCTAGATGACCAGTTTTGCGGATTAGAATAGATTATACGATGACTTTAGGTTTAAATGTTGATACACCGCATTTTCTAAGCTCAAAATGTTTCCCTTCGATTTTGCCCGAGCTTAAAATAACCAAATAAAACATAGTAATCGTCTTCAAAAAGCTACATCATGTGCACAGCATTAAGATATTAAGAGCAGTTGACATTTATGCTAATTTTTAAATGGACAAATATAAATAACATGGAAGTGAGTGAGATGATCGGTGTTCTTTGGATTTATACGTAGAAATACTGTAGAATTTGAAGTTTACATTTATCAAAAGCAATGAACACATTATGTATTAAGTAAATGACCCAGTTTCTCGCATTCTTAATATAGAAAACAAAAATTATCTAGATATTTTGATTGTGTAATTTTAATTAAACGTAATATGGATTTTTATTTTGAATTATTTGTGAATTATGTATGCGACACTCAAATCTACTTTCACTGCACTTCTTCAAATTGTGTAACATTTCCATCTTTCATCCGTTCTATACTCGTTTACTCTTTCAATTTTCTGCCTTATTTTAATTTCACTTTGAACATTTTCACATTTTATTTCGCGACCTTTTCTTCGTCGAAACGATTTCATAAATATTTAATTAATTCACATGCCACTTCTTTTTTTTGTGCACGAAACTCTTGGGAAACCTAATTTTTCCGGAAAATTTCTTCGTCTTCACTTTTGTTCGCCTAACTTAAATTAATAACAATTATGTCGTGTTGGTTCCCATGAGTAAAACTCATGAAAATACCAAACTTTCCAAATAATTTTAGCAATGAATGTACAATTTGTTGGTTTCGTAAATTATACATACTTAAAAGTGTTTGTGAACCCAAGAGGACTGAAAAGAATCTGCCACAAATATATTTTTTTAAATCCCAGAATTTTAATTCAACGATATGGCCGTTCAAAATTGAAAATGAAAAATATTGAAACCAAAATTCGTTCCTCGCCGTAGCGAATAATGAGAAGAAGAAGAGGAATGGACGAACGGCCATTCCAATTGAAAACTTTTATTTTCCATGCTTAAACCTTTACAAAGGCATAAGAAGATGTCAGAGAAAGCATAATGCAAAACAATTAAAAATAATTACCAACAGAACTATGCAACTCGTTTTTTTACACTTGAACATAATTAATAACAAATGAGAATTCAAATATTTATCTCCAACAGTTTTTGCATTTTATATAAAATGGTTCAACGTTTAGGTACTTCATTTGCAATGCACCGGTGTGCACACAAACTTTTTGCATGCTGTTGTGCTTTCATTTAACCCATTTTTCCGAACAATTACACTTGTATACGAAGAAAAAAAATGTTCATTCAAACTTGGAAAAACTCAATTAAACGCAACATAGCGACTCTTAACTGTAAAAAGTCCAGACACGTTGTTTGATTTCTTTCGTAAGAAAATAGTTGCCAATGGATAACGCCATGATTCAATAGAGAAAAAGTAAATTGGTAATTGCAATTAGATTTAAATGAGCCATCATTTTTATAATACTTTAAGCTATTTATCTTTTTCCGTCTTTTTCATAGTCGTGTTTTCCAACCAGCGTGTATCGCTTCGGATCTAATTATGAGTGATAAAAATCAGGGACCCTGATTCAGGGTTAAACTTTTTACAGATGAATATTTTTCACATTTTTTTCGAAGAAACTTCCCCTTCGTCGAACCGAAACTCTTTCTTTTTTCAGTATAATAATTCATAGAATCGAATGTAGACGCATACGCTTGTATGTTTAAGGAATTTTGCACTTAACAAAAATAAACTTCTGGAAATTCAGCGTTTTCAATGTTGTTTTGAATTTTATAATGTACAACCGCAAATTGTGAAAATTTTCTTTTTATTTATTATGATATACAATCGTTCCAAAAATCTTAACTTCGTCGCTGAATAAAAATGATGGTTAATACAAATTTTGATATTTGGCAATAGCGTTGCATGACTCGAAAACAAATGCGATTTCGTTCGTATATTTAAATGACAAGTAATTTGCTTACAAGCGATTTGCTATGGCATGGAAAAAATGCCGACGTTGTGTACACACGTTTCCATTGAGTTGTTCGCTTCAACAAATAAATTGTTTTCGCAATTTGAGCCAATTCATCAGATCATTCGGAGCATACACAGTTACTAGAGATGAAGAAAAAAAAGAGTCAGAAAAAAGTTTCATATACACATAATCGATAAATTATTTGATTTTGTTTGTTGCCCACTGTTTGTTTATTTCACGCTGTGCACTCTGTATTCTCGATGTTATGCACACGCTCAGCTTGATATTGTTATATTGATTTGGCGAGAGCAAAATAAGTTCTTCTTATCTTTCAACATTGTACATGCCCGACACTTTCCCCTCGCAATAAAAACATAAAGAGAATACATGAAAAACCATGGCAATTTTTTATCCAACTTCCATTTCTTTTGCACACATCATTCCTTCTTTTTTTCGCTCAGCATAAGTTTTCGATTTCGATTTCTCTGAGTTTTGCTATCGTACCACGTGATATATATACTTTTTGTGTATTATGACAACGATGTTCACAATCACATTCGCATTCTCATTCGAATTGAGTGGAAAGTACGATAAAGATATGGGGTGAACGAAGCAAGAGAAGAAAAAAACTTTGTTATAAAGCACATATATGAAAGAAAAGAGCTGAACGAACAAAAAGCATCAACTGGCAAAGTAGAAAAAGTTATGGGATCTAAAAGCAAATAAACACACAGATTTTATGGCGATACTCGTCCACCTGGCGCCACATTCGCACATACATTCGTGTCATTAGCCAACTATACATGTATGTGTGACTGTATAGAGATAGAGAAAAAACTATTCTCTCCCACTTAACTGGATTGAAGCGCCAATAAAATACATGCTTTCACTATCAACGCTCTTAACGAACAAAGTAACTGCTTTTGGCGAAACAAAAAAACAACCAGCAACTATATTAAACAAGTATTTTTTAATTGCTTTGTTTCTCATTAATTTTCGTCAGTTTTTCTACAGTGAAATTTTGACACTCGTCAACGATGAATGTTTGAAGGCGACACCTAAATTACCAAACACTCAGTATATCACCCCGAGTCTCGAGTATCTTACGTAGAACTGTTAAGATGCAAAATGCGTTTGATTTTGATAAGTTCAAACTTTTTGTTTCATTTTTTTTGCAATTGATTTCTTCTTGCTGCCAGTTTGAGTGTTTCTAAACTCAAACAGAATTCTTCTTCTGTGCAACCTTGACGTTTCCTGGAATTTTATGGCTTGGCAACAGATTTTATTTTGCACCTGTGATATGGCCACAGATAAAAAAAATGTTCATTTTAAAAACGAGTGATAAAATTGCGCCGTACTTGAGAAGCAAAACAAAAACCAAGTTAAATTCAATGATCCAAAATTAAATCAAATAAAATGGCGTATCTCTGCTTCGTCTTTTTTTGCTATTCTTTCAAATAAACTTAAACTCATTTTATGTGCATTTAGCTAATGTTAATAATGAAAACATACTAATACATAATTACGCATTTCAAACTAAATCATTTGAGATGAAGAATTCAAGCCACAAAACACAAACATCAATGTCAAACAGCTCAACCAACTAGTCTGTGTGATGTTAAATCGGTTTGAATTGAGAGAAACGTCAAGGTTTATTTATTATTTGATGCAATACTACTGAAAGTTAGTAAAACTATTGTGAGAACACATAATGTGAGTCACATTCAAACTTTTCCATTTAAACTTGCGAATAGATGCTTTATTTTACCGGAACAAAATTGTATTTTCGAATGAATGACGAAAACTTTATTGCAAACAATTGCTAAGGTTGGCATATACAACGGAATAGTTTTGTACCGTCGTTTGTTTGGCCATCATTTCAACGATGCACATCTACATATATATCACAATATTAAATCTTGTGAGCTTCATTTGTATCTAATTTGTTGCCTGTTGTGTCATCACCAAACATAAGAAGTATTCCCATCGAAATGCGCCATCTACATAGAATGTTAAATGCGAACAAAATTTTATTTCATTAGAACTATTCGAAATTTAAGTGAGAATTACAAAACTGAGCATTGTAATACATTTTCATTATTTCAAGAGCCTTGACGCAATGCTTAAGTCCGCAGACAATTTTAAGAGAAGATGGGGAAAAAACGTATCAAGAATTTCCCGGTGCGATGGGGAAATTAGATGAACGACCAAGCATGTCATTCTGTAATGTATCACTGAGCCCATTTAGTGATGCAGATATAAACATCAATTATTGTGAATGAGTTTTAATTAAATTCAATCATGTCGTTCTGGTGCGTAATCTCAGTTTTATAGTATTCATTGCAGTCTGTTGACAAAATGAAATTGATTTCTTTTCAACTTTTTTTTTATCAAGACGCCATTATCTGCTGAAGAAGAGGAATCCCAAGATTCTTTGGATATTTAAAAGACTTAATATATTGTTGTTACATAATCAGTCTAAATGAAACGGTAAAAAAGGGTTGCCGCTTGCCATTTCAATGTTATGAAAAGGATGTGGATTCAGACATCAAAGAAGACAACTCAACATGTCTATGTACGGTACATATAATGAAAACTGACGTCATTCTTTTGTTACGATAAACGCAGAAAAGCTGCAACGAACCAAGATGACATGGCGAAAGGACATTCGTTCCATTGTAAAACATGTTTACCGACTTATTGTAGACGTGATCTGCTCTATGCTTCTATTCCATATGCAAACTGCATTTATCGCTTGTTTAGTTGATGCACAAATAATTGGAATTTATTTCATTTTTAAATGCATTTGTTTTATGGAATAATATGCGTGTGCACTCGGATTTGAAGAACTGTCATCAACAAAACAATGACATTTCTGCCTCTTAAAATAATCTCTTTTTCATTCGCTGCAATGCTCAAAACCATTATGTAATTGGTATACATTTTTATTGTTTTCATTTGATGAATATAAAGCTCGTAAGCTGGTATTTTTGCATTGCTAGTTTTTTTTTTTTTTTTTGATTAATTGAACATTGCCTGGTAACATTGGGTTTTATTATAAATTCTGATCGATTTTTGAATTTCATGAATGAGCAACGAATAACAAACATTAATATTAGAGTGCTCAACTGTGTGGTTTACTTTTGGATTTATGTAGATAGCTATAGTCAGTCATTAGGACAAAAAAGTCAGCTTTGAAAAAAAAAAGAATTTCTTCTTTGTCATAAGTAGAGATGATTTAAAACTGCAAAAAATGCATTTTTTCAAAAGTTTTTCAAATGAAACATTCTTTTGACGTGATGGTTTTTTGGTTTTTTGTGTCTTAACTGCAGCATCGCCACATACATTTATCATAAACATTTATCGAAGGTCAAACAGCAAACTTTAAAAAAAACATTACAAAGGGAAAAAATATCTATATTCACGTATGTTTTTATTTTTATTTCGAATGTTCTTTTGAATTTCGTTGAACCAAAAGTTCAAATCTACTTTTTTTGGACGGTGCAATTTAACAACGTTATTATACAATGCACGCACATAAATATAATTATCATAAATCACCAAAAAAATGTATGTCGTATTTTTTATGTGCTGTTTGTATACTTTGACTGTGCAAGAGAAGGGGAACATTTCTATTCGACTTTATAAATAAACATTTTCGTTGGCCGTCCAATTTTTCGCCGAGTTTGGTATGGTTTTTCGATTTATATAATGGCGGCCACGCCACGCTAATGTGGTTTTTGATATACGACCACTGTGTTACATGTGTCCGTGGTCAGTGCTATTCTGCATTTCATTGTGTTTTATAACTTCATTTTTATCACAAGCAATTTTTTATCTGAATTTTAATATTTGCTCGGAGAATCTTCTGCAGTCCACACAACCATCTACGAAAAATTGACTGTAATACAAATTCGCTATTTTCAACCGTTATTTGTATTCTACAGCAAATTTTACGTAGAGATATATATTGGCTGGGGACGTGCATAACTGTACCATATAAAACCATGCACAAAGGTCAAAGCATCGGGAGTAATGAAAGCATTTCCCGTCAGTGTTTTTTTTTTTGCTTCTCGCTTATGGCTATATTTTGCAATAGTCATGTGTGCACGTAATCATATACCGAATGCATTTGTAAACTATAAAATGGCTCGTTTTTGCTAAACTAGAATATTTTGCTGCATAGAAAATGCCAATGGAACTAATATAATCCAAGAGAAAATGTGTGGATTTACGAAATTAACGACCAAGTCAACGGAAACATTTTCGTCAACATTCCAAATGAATGCACCAATTTAGCGCGTCTATCATCGCATACAAAAAGCAAAAGTGGACAACGTTTCCGGGATTTGACGAATATTACTGCGTCAACAAAATCAAATAAGTGTTTCACAAACAGTGCTATTTCACTGCAATTTAACAAAAACAAACTCGTTTGCAATGTAGTTATAAAAATTAGAATTTTCACATTCAATAGATGTAGCCGACACACTTTACTTTAGAAACAAAACAAAAATTTGCAAAAATTTGCAAAAATTCCAAAGTCTTGCCTCAAATTAGATTGCACGTGCTTCTATCATTCTGTCATTCATCGCGATTCTATCTTCATTATACTTGAATCAGTGTCGATTATCTCTCAGTAGTTGCCGTTAAGAAACTCTCTATCTTTAACTCGTGGCTTTAATTAATTGCACCGTACATGACCGATTTCCGGTTTGCTTGCACTTGTGGTGAACATCAAGTTTATTTACACACAAAAGCAAACGATAAAACGTCATCATGTACGTGGAATTAAAAGTCCATGCTATCATGCTTTAAAACTATCAACTAATTAACATTTATAGTGTAGTGTTATATATGTTTTGCAATTAGTGTTTTGCTTCTGCTATCGCGAATCCATTTTCATTCTTTCATTCGTTAATTTAAAGACATTTTCATTCGTTTGTATGCGTTCTTTAAAATCACTAAAAATAGATTTTACTTTTCTTTATGGAAACTGATTTTAACATTTTAAGTGCAATTACTACTTTTGTGTATCCTTTCTTTTCCAAATTCTAAATCCAAATACTTCTTACTGAATGAAAAGCTCTCTATTTATTTCGCTTTCAACACAAATACGACCGAAAAACTAACATTCAATTTTTTATATTTTTTTACCGTTTTTTCTTGTCTCTTTTGACGACCCAACAGGACCAAATCAAATCAACGATGGATGAAATTACGAACAACCGTACAGTTGTCATCGGCCATACAGAAAAAACCGCCCCTGAAGCGAGAAGATTCCTTTCTAAAACGATTCTCAACACGACAAATACCGGAAACTCAGGTCAGTCATTGGCATACATATATTCACTTTTAATCATGATAAGTACAGGTTTGTGTGGTTGCGCACACATACACAAAGAGGCCAACGTCTTAAGAAAAGTGATCTGTTTTCTTCGATAAATTACTTTGAGCACTGATTGAACTTGTCGAAATTGGTTTGTGTACATCGTTTGCGATTTTTGAAAAATCTGTTTTCGTCGGTGCTTAATCGAATGGAGTGTGTTCGTGTCGAATTTTAAAGCGGATCAGACTCCATAAAAGCATCGTTTCAAACATGGTCGAACGTGTCTGATGAAGCAAAATAAGAGATTTTCTTCGTTCGAAAAATCACGAATCGAATACCAAAAATAGCCGCTAAATCTGTCGTCAATCAGATTGTTTACAACACTGTTGGGTGCTGGCAGTCTACATTAAATACTTATCCATTCTGTGTTCGTACGTTTACATTATTTATAGTGCGCTGGTGCTGTGTGCAGCATAAAGTTTACACTTCTTTGAACACATCTGCAGATATGATGTATATAGTGTGGAAATGCTCAGTTTGAATGTAACACATGCGACCGTGAATCGCAAATTCTTGATGAAATTCCAAATACGAATTCAAAATATCGATTCGATATTTCTGCAGGCAGTAACGACACTTCCTGGCATTTTTATTGTCATAAGAAATGCTTATACAATTGAAATTGTGAGAATAGAAAAAAACAAGAGCACAAACTGTGTCAGTGCAAATGAGGGAAAGACTGAATTGTAAACCGTTTTATAAACGCCAAGGGACCATATGACAACATTGCATAAGCAATGAATTGATTCCGTTTGTTGATACACTCTCACACACAGACACATTTACGTGTACAATCGAATCGAAAACTGCACACTTTATAGAAATTTATTGTCATACTGAATCTCAGTAGACACGTTCTTCTTGTAATTCAAACTGGTGCGATTGAAAGTTTCAATTCAAATTCTCTGATTGCTTAAGTTTGGTATTTTTATTTGCATTTGAATCTTGATTTTGATGGAAAAATAGAGCAAAAATTCTGCATGCGTCACACGTCCTTTTTAAATGAAATGCCACATTGAATCGAGCGTGGAATTGAATGGAATGACTAAATGTTGACGAAGTTTGAGACTCGAGTCATATCAATTAAACAGTAATTCCATGTCATGCACATGAGCTGGTGTGTTGTTGTAAGAAAATGCAGAATGAGAAAAAAACAAATGGAGTTGAATGAAATGAAATTATTGTGGTGTCAACAATAAAGTAATGACACAGTTCCAACAAAATGGTTCGATTGGAAAGGATTAGAGACGATTTCCCATTGCCTTTTGTCGGATTTTGGCCATGGGCTGCAAACATCAGCAAATTTGATTTATGCGTGGCATTTTCTAGAGTCAGTAATCCATGAAAAAAGGATTTTTAGCCAACATATTAACTCAAATGAGAATTCCCACAAACTGTTGAAACGAATACGGCATCATGTCCTCATCAAAATTAATGTTTTGTGTACAAGCTGGATTTGCGTAACACCAATTTTTATTACAAATTCTTTTCTCATTGGTGATTTTAAAAATGTGTGCATTCATACGGAGCCAAATCGAAAGAAAATCGCTTGGACAAAACGAAAAATTTAACAAACATGAATTGATTATATGGTATATTTTAGCGAAGTTGGTTGTTTGTTTGCTGAAATTAAATCGAACGCATAGGTTGAACAAACACATCTGCTCTGGGTTAAATGTTTAGGCTCAGCAATTCCCCGTGCGAACAAACAAACACACACCATGTAAGTCCCTATTTTTTGGGATTTGTTTGTCGATGGATCAAGATATAGGTAGTTACTTGAACGCCCAACGTTCCATATCGTGCAAACAGATTCGAGAAAGATCGATGAGCCAAAATCAACTGCACTGCAATGTAAAGTATGGTCGTCGACAATTTATATGCGTAAAATGTTTACCAAACCTACAAACATACATATTCATCTAAAATATGCTCTGAATGAGATGGGAAAATTTAAAGCGTTGTTGAACACGAACACACTAATCAACGATACGATGGTTGAAGCCGTAAAGCGCGCGCCTGATTGATTGACCCGAATTAGTTTACGTATTACACATGAGCTACGACATCATCTGACAAAATTGAATGCAACGAAAATAGCTCAAATAGAATTAACTATGATGAAGTTGGTGCAAAGCAATACAATTGAGGTCATTTTTTATCGAATGCTTAGAACAGAAAATAAATTAAAATCTGTCTGGGCCTCAATATATTTTGCAACGGCTAGGCATCAAAACATGACAATTCGAATGACATTGGGATGCGATTGCAATTGACTTTTGTCGGACACGCAATCCATTCGCTCCAATAGGCAAATGGTGCAGTATAAAATTGAGGAAATTTGAATTTCACATTATTATTATTAAAATTAAAATGTTCATTCGACGATGTTATTACATGCAATCCGATCCGGTTGTTTATAAAATATTTCCATCCGCAGGCAAATCTGTTTGTGGAAATGGTTGACTTTTATAATATACATAAATATTGCACATCATAGTTGTGAAGTATTTTCACAGCGTCATGACTCATGACTTTCAACGAATTATAGTCATAAAATGATTACCACATTGTTGTTATACAACCAATGGTTATGTAATATGAATCGTTAATGAAGACATTAAACAGAATTTCACGAAATATTACAACAATATCGTTCAATAAAAGCAAATAATTCATCAATTTTATTAAACTGTTTATATAATTTCTCTCTCTCTTGCTTGTCCCTATCGCGCATTTTATTCATTTAGGAAACGATGGAGGAAACGGGTTCGGAGAGTGCATCGGGCGATCATGATAAAATTTCAAAGCGACGCCGACGCTATAACCAAAAGCGCCGTTCCGTTGTCAATCCGGATGAAAATTTCTATTTTTACTGGTTAATGGTGCTCACCGTATGCATTTTATACAATTTATGGACTCTCATCGTTCGCCAAAGCTTTCCCGAATTACAGGTTTCTATTCATTTTTACACATTAATATTTAATATTATCGTGCATAATAAGTTGGTTTGTCGGTCGGTTACTGCTATTGTTCAAATCCATGAATCTACCAAAGATGATTGAATTTAATTATAAACGAATTATGTTTCTCTATTTTGTTTGCAGGAATTGGTGCCGAATTTTTGGTTCGGTTGTGACTCCATCAGTGATATAATATTTATATTTGACATCGTTGTCCAGCTTAGAACGGGCTACCTTGAACAAGGGCTTATGGCAAGCAATTTTTTACTATATTTTGTTTTTTTAGTTTTTAACAGTATGTAGATTTATTTCATGTCAAAATTCATTTTCATCATGGTTGTTGTTGTAATATAATAATCATAATGATTCATCAGAATATGTTGATTTTACAAAAATTGGATGAGATATCAAAACGAAAACATATGATATTTTATTTCAGCGGTTAAACAATGTGCATCAACAAACCTCTGCAAAAAAATAACGAAGTAATGCAGATATTCAAATTGTTTGTAAATAACATCTTGTTAAAATTGAATTTCATTTACATTGTAAGCACTGTGCAGTCAAAATATACGAACCACAACGACAAAAAAAAAACAATTTGATTAAAGCGCCCGAATTTAATTGCGAATGAAAATTGAAAAAATGTTTATTACCATAGAAGAAAACAAATTTGCTCTCCTCCCCCCATTGAAAGCGTACAAATCGCAAACAATAGCACGTTACATTGTGCGTAAAAAGATTGGCACATTGTAAGAAATGTAAGAAAGAAGAAAAATGCTTGAGCCTTGCCAAATGACGAGCAAATAGTTCACATTTTTTCAACGCATTCCTTGAACTGCAATGCAAAGCGACGAAAAAATATGCCATACGCACAGATACAACAGATGCCTTTTGTTTGTTCACGTTCTTACATTCATATAAGTAGTTTTGGATGTGGCATCGCATTTATCGTTGGAGCACGATTTTTTTTGCTGATGTACCGAGTATGTTTCTCTTTTTTCTTACAGACGAAACAAAAATTCCAAATGGAACATTTTTTTTTGTTTATCACATCATAATTATTCTTTTGAATTTTCTTTCACTTCAATAGTTCGCATTTTTTTGCCTCTGTCCTTCGTTCTCTCTTTCTCGCCCTCTCCATCTCTCTATTTCATCTTCATTTTGTCACAATGTTTTTGCGTTCCGTTTGTTTGTATTCATACATATATTTAATGGAAACGATGGGATGCGATGTCAACCGAATGAAAGAAATAAATGTCTCTTGCGAAAAAAAACCTCATTACATATTTAAAAAAACAGCAAAATAGAAATAAAAAAAAAAATGCTGAAACAGAATAGAAAAAAATTCCATTATCGAAGTTGAATAAATGTATTGTGATGATAATAAGCGATAACAACAACATTCTTGGCATTGATCGGACAATCTCGTTTTGAAAAGAGAGAGATAGAAAAAACACTCTCTGAGAGATGTTATCCATTAGATGAGTTCGAACTGTGAATTTATATCAGTGTAACAGATAGAATGGCAATGATTTCCAGCACTTTCTCTTGACAATTTGCATGTTTCTCGAGAGTTTTTGAATTAATTAAAGGACATTGGTCGGAACGGGTACGGAATCGATTTTATCTTTTACTTTTCGTAAAAAACCGAAAAAAATAAATTTTTTCAGATTTTTTTTTTTTGGTCTTCGTACGAATGTAATTTATAGACTTTTAGAACCTATTGATTTCCTTAGCAACCGACCATTTCAATCTCAGATCGATGGAAAAAAATACTACACGAAATTTGTTTGCAGCAGTGATATTGGCAGCACGACAACAACCATGATGTGTAGATCTGGTGGCAAACGAAATGAAGCCAAAATGCATGCACGGGTCGTTTCCAATAAAGTTTTATGAGCCATTTAGTTTCCTTCTCTTTATTATCTTTTGGTGTCACTTCTTCTTAACCAACATATTTTGCCAATGAAAATACCAATTCCCCGTTTTATA
This sequence comes from Contarinia nasturtii, assembly GCF_009176525.2. NCBI lineage: Eukaryota > Metazoa > Arthropoda > Insecta > Diptera > Cecidomyiidae > Contarinia > Contarinia nasturtii. The sequence continues at coordinate 1,814,652 of NW_022198211.1, read as the reverse complement.
AGCGCTATGAAAGTGAAAGTGAAAATCGAATCGTAAGCAGGAATGAAAGTGTATATGTGAGTGTATAACCAATAAAGCTAGTGTCATGTACGACACCACATCCATTTATTGAATGTGGCAAAAGCTAAACCGAAGCAAAAGAATTTCTTCATGGGCCTGTCCAAGATGTTCAACGTCAAATCGAGTATGACACTGAACGAATGAATTTACTCAGCCGTTGAGTTCAATAGAAACGATGTGAAACGATAATCAAATAAACCGGAAAACAAAAACAACCGCTACCCATATTTGGGAGTGACAAACGAAGAAAATCGAAACTCACAAAACAGTTGAAAATTTATCGATATTTTTGTACTTTAACCTAATTCACCATATCTCTGATAGTCTTCATGGTCTTGTGAATAAATTGCAGAATGGAAAATTACGTGTGCGTGTTATTTCGTTTTATTGCTGGTGGTAAGACATCATTCTATGGCCATTTGTACATCTTCATCTTGCGTTGCATTAAATAAGACTACAAAAACCAAGTTGATTTCTTCTTCTTCTTCTTCTTCTTCTTGTTTGAAGGAGTCTTCACGTGAACGTGTTTACGTTCAGTTCAATTTAATTAAATATTTGCGGATTTCATGTTATGGTTGGTAGATTCTCATCCACACTTTTCCTTGATTGGTGCCTCGTCAACGGCAATAAAAGCAATGGACGTCATTTGTTCTCTCAAATACAAATCAACATTTGATTAGAGTTCTGTTTCGAACCCAAAAATTCATGGAAAAACGGGCGAAAACCATTTTCATTAAGAGCAACATTTATGCTATTGTCTGTGTCAATTTTTTTTAACTCACAGACAATATGCAATTACATTGCTCATATAGCCGTACTTACGCTAAGTTAGCTCTTCTCACGAAATGTTTCCGTTTTCGTCATCAACTCTAGTAGATTGAATGTTTATGCTAACATCACTTGAACGGAACTATCGGAGAGTTATTGTTTTTGTTGCCATAAAATGGAATCGAACTACTGGATTTAGAAAAAACAGCACCGGGAAACATAAACATAATCTCAGGATAAATGTAAGAGCCATGGTTTTACAAGTCAAAAATGGTACAAACACAATTGAAAGAGATAAAAACCTATAATTTGTGATGTATCCCACGACGCTAGTACATTGAATTATATTCAGAAGAAAGCGAGACACTTGTATCGTGACACAATGATAAGATACATCATTCACGTTGGTAAGTGGTTTTATATCACTACGCGTGAATCACAAAATTGTTTCGGATGAATACACCACATCACATGTATCACCGTTTACAAAAGTGTCCCAACCACCGTTGGGATGAGCACTTATACACCGTTCAAAGTGCGAATCTTGCACAAACACATGAGGGAAATGTGAATATATGGACATAATATCCATCACTATCTTACAAACGGCTTTTTTTCTTTTTTCGGCGTCGAACACCAAAATTGTGCTGGCCTGATGGTGAATGGTATATTTTGCTACAGTCATTTATCTTTTTTTCCGGTATATGTTCGCTTAAAAAGTGCCTATCACGGTAGAATATAAGTGCTTGCATTCAGGAATACGTTTGTTCATTTCCATGTATGTAAGCAATTTGAAGTATGCTGTATCGTCTGAGCCGCCTACACATATTTTCAATGTATATTTGACTATGTCACCATCAACAATATCACCGATATGTTTGGTCAAAGAAGTTTCGATAAAGAAGATAGATGCCTATATGTACGTGTTTAATGTATGAAAAGAAAAATATTGGAAAACCTACAAAGCTATATATCTCTTATTTTTGAGTCATGCTTGGTTTGCGTGCCATCTTGAATGATACATCATCAATATTCTGCCTACAGAAAATCAATGGCTATTCTAGTCTCTTACTGGACCAAAAATAAACATAATGTGGCGATTGCTATTTGTAAAATTTCATTTTCATTTGTATCAGACCATATACTGAGCATAGATATTTATCCGAGATATTTTGTGAGTATCCGATAATTATCCACACCCAATGCAATATTGTTTGACTTAAACACAACTCGTTTGAAGGAGTAATAATGCACAGATAACTAGCTCATGTAACTAATTCATTGTTTTCCTCGTTTGTCTGCGATGTACGAGCGAGAATCTTTGTGTGAGTATAAAGCACAGCACATCCGTGTGAGTGTATAAGTATGAGCGTCGATCTGTGCATTTACCCCTTCCATCGTATTGTGTTTAAGGTACACACGCCAATTCGAGTCTCACACACACTTCGTTTAGAAGGAGCAATAATGCATGGACTGCTGCCGTAATTATCGGATTCTCACAAAATATCTCGGATAAATATCTATGCTCAGTATATTGCCTGTTTTGTATGTATTAGTTTTATCAAGAAATGCAGGATTTTGTGCTCACAAACATCCGCCTTGCTCTTTTCGAACAATGAACATGTTGTTGTTTTATGCGAATAGAATAACTACTCTTGGTACTTCGAACCAAGAATGCCGCAGAAACGAATGGCAAAAGCAGGAGAAAATCGATATTGAACTAGACGTTGCTCAAGATGTGAAATGGCCAAACTAACTTGAGCGATACGCTCAACTTTCGGTTTGATATTCGATTCGAATCGCAACAATTGCTCACTCTCATTTGTGAAATTATCATTTAATACTAGTTATTCTTCAGCCGGCGACAGTCATGCTGTTCGATTTTGTTTATTATTTTTATCGACGTTTTTGGAATAACCATCTCATCATTTTGTTTTTGCAACACGAACATCAGACTCGTGAAACGAACAGCATTGATAGAATATATCGAACAACTGGAACAAAACTACAACGAACCCAAATTGATAATGGATACTAGTAAAACGAAAACTGAATGAAAAAGAATCAAGATTCGTAAAAGATACAGTGCAAATGGATACATTTGGAGCAAAAATACGGGAGATGATTCATTTGGGAATAATAACTAATGACACTTTGCTACTTTCAAATTGGTGATTTTTTTTATTGCATTATAGGTGAAAGAGCACAATAATTTGGAATATAACGAACAAAATGCTTTTTAATGTCGCTTCCAAATCACAAAATATTTTTTTGAACTGAAAAAAGGTTCGACAAAACCACAACCATACAGAGTGGCATGTGGTTTTATTTCTGCATTCAAAACACACACACACATACCGGGCCGAAAAGTGTCGCTCTGGTATTCAAAAGCTTTTTTTCCGTTTCGAAAATTTCCATAAAAAAATCATTTTTGTCGCAAGACACTTCACGTTCCAGACTCAAGTTCACCCAGTTCGTTATATAAATTGCATGCTAATGTGATTATTTCGCCATATCTGGGGACAACACATTTACATACAATGAGAAAATGAATCTAGCGGGAATGAAATAAGAATTGAAAAAGGACATGGGAGAGAAAAAAATCAAATAAATGAAATTATTTGGGTTTATTGTGTTTTTTCGGGTCGTTTAAAGGAAAAATAAACCAAGGGTGAGATTATTACAAGGCAGAAAATAACACTTATTACGTAATAGGTTGTACTATGAAAAATGAAATGATACATTTTTTTCTCCCGCAAAACCAACAACATGAATTTCATTTCATTGACAAAATGCCGTTTCATACAATAAACCGCGTGCCGAAGGGAAACCGCGAATAATTTGCATCAGACGCATTTCCATGAGTACTCCAAAGTCAATTTATCTCTATTTTTGTTTATGAACATTTAATTCGATTTATCTGTTTAACGTTGGAAATGGACACGCTTTTTGTAGCTTTTGCATTTGCGATGAAAATTGTACAACGAGATTTAATCTATTTTATAGTCGCGAACTGCTTATGTTCCATATATATGTGGATAATCGAAAAATGAATCAAAACCACAATTCGTTTTATAAATTGATGAGAAATTCGTATAGTGTGAAATGTTCGTTGTTCAATTTAGTGGGAAACATGTGATTCCCATTCAACCTTGAAACTTCAATTTATTTATATTCTCCAATCGCGCACATCGTTTTCCTCTTTTCAACGGTTTTGATAATTGAATGGCATCAGTAATCCATCAGGTAGACCACAGTGTCAAATATAGTACACAACATGTGATACCTTCCATGCATTTGTTTTTATACTCATTTTTTGGTATTGGTTTTTATTTTTTTATAAAAGATACCATCCCACCTGATATGGAAAATAAATGATAAATGTTGGAATTGGCTAATACTTGGGGTACTTGAAGTGATTTTCGCAAAATAAAGCCAATTAGTTACCAAGTAAATTCCATCAATAAATATATATAAATAACATCATTACCAGTTTCGTCAATTCAGGCTGATTCTACTGAAATTCGAATTACAATGGTTTACTTTAAATAGAATAGCTTAGCACAATACCAAAATCATTTCATTTTACTTCAGGAAATTTATGGTATTTACCAAATATTTAACTTAATGAAGTGCAATACTTATGCAGAAATAATTTTTCCATTGAAATTTGAATGGAGTTTGTCTTCTAATTAGTATCAAAAGAATCAACTTCAAACTTTGCTACATTTGGAAAGCAAGACTGCACATAATACGAGGGTTGCTCCATAATTTTTTTTAAAAACATATATAACACAGTTGTTTTTTGTCGAAAATGGTTTTATTGTTTTTCAAAATATTCCCCGAGATGATCGATACACTTTTGCATTCGATGAAACCATTTGTCATAGCATTCGTGCCACTCCGAAACTGATATCTCCAAAACGTGTGTTTTGAACGCTTCAACTGCTTCTTCTGGTGTCGAAAATCGTTGACCACGTAGTTTTTTCTTCACGCTTGGGAACAAAAAAAAGTCATTGGGTGCCAGGTCAGGACTGTACGGTGGATGACCCATCAGTTCGATGTTTTGACCGGTCAAAAATCGAGTAGTTTGAAAAGATGTGTGAGAGCTCGCATTATCGTGATGAAGAATTATTTTGCGACGGTGGTTGTTTTTTCTTATTTCACCAAACACTTCGGGCAAACAAATGGTGGTATACCAATCAGAATTGACGGTCTTACGATCCTCTAGTGGAACGGTTGCCACATGACCACTTCTCCCGAAAAAACAGGCGACCATTCGCTTCGAAGTGCTTCTTGCTCGAACAACTTTCGTTGGGTTATCTTCATTTTGGAAGACCCATACAGTCGACTGCTGTTTCGTTTCGGGCTCATAGGCATATATCCACGATTCGTCACCAGTGACGATTTTATTATCGTCTTTTGAAGCACCACGATTGAATTTCTTGAGCATTTCTTTACACCAACTCACACGAGCCATTTTTTGTTCATCGGTCAATTTATGTGGGATCCAACGAGAGCAAATCTTTTTTACGGCTAAATGTTCATGCAAAATTGTATGTATGCTGTGGGATGAAATGCCCAAAGATGCCTCAATCTCACGGTAGGTCACATGACGATCTTCCATAATCAGTTTTCTGACAGCATCGATGTTTTGTGGCACAACAGCCGATTTTGGACGACCTGTATGAAACTCGTCTTTGAGCGAACTACGACCGCAACGGAATTCTCGGTACCAGTTATAAATTGTCTGAAGGGTTGGTGCTTCATTGCCAAAGGCCAAATGAAGTCGATCGAAACACTGTTGTTGAGATAATTTACTTCGAAAATCGTAGTAAATCATTTTACGAAAATCTTCACGTGTAAAATTCATTTTTTTGTTGAGTCGCAGTTTACCAGTCACTGTAAACAATACAAATAGCGTTCGTACGACAAAAGGTTCAGGGCACGAATACATACCAAAACATCAAACTTTACGAATATGACAATGGTTTACATCGGGCAACACTATAAGTACCATTTTAAAAAAAATTATGGAGCAACCTACGTACAATTAAGTTATAAGTCATTGAAATGATAAAAATGAAACAATTACTATTGAATATATATTTACACACCATTTACAAAATCGAAGTCTTTTTTTTTCGTAAGTGGTAGCTAGGCTTCAACACAACTTGGGTCAAAATATCTTTCTATCTTTTGTTTAAAGCATAAACTTCCAAATATTTACACTCAAAACAATTTTATAACGAATGCGTACCGAAGGTTTCACAAACAAAAGTTGTGGTACAAAGTTTTGTTTTGAACTTCAATTAAATTGGGTTGTAACTTTTGTCCAAGTTAAATTAGAAAATAAATTCATAAATGGTGGTTCCGATGAAAATTGAGTATTAAACGGTAATCAGATCTGGTCTATGTCACTTTAGACTTTCATGGGAAAATGCGCAACTTTATAATTTGAATGTATGTGTCAAGTGTCATGGCTTTCACTTAAATGATTTAAATTGGGGGTGAAACTAAAGAGTATTTGCGGTGTAATACAAACACGTATGAGTTCTTCCAACACGTGACGTGGCATTATAACTTTAAACAGGATTGACTAGTTTGAATGGGTTGATTATGGTCATTAGATTTTATATGATGTCACTTTTTTTGCTGACCCCATGAATAATCTCACTTTTAAAAAGTCTTTAGTCATACCAGAGAGAAAGGATGTCAAATTTCTACCCTTGGAATGACTGTTCATAACTGGTGTCATATCGTGTTCATGCTCGTGGAGTACGAAATTGTCGTCTAAACAAAGAAAATGAGATGGATGTCGAATGGAAACAGGCACAATGGCTAAAGTTACGAATGATTCATTGTCTTTTGTACACACACACACACACACACACATTCATTCATTAATATTTATGCTGTGCAAATTTATTCCAAACATCTTGGTAGCACTTTTCATACGAACTAGTTTAGTTTTATTTTTTTGTTTTATATATTCGCTCTGAAAATGTGTTATCGCAAACGTGCGTTGAATAACATTGATCAGAGACGAATTTCCTGCAATGGACCAAATGCGAAGGCTTTATATCGGTATCAGTATTAACAATCAGCATATATGCTTAGAGGCAAAAAGCCTAATATTGTTTAGTTTTCTCACATATTTGAAATAATTACATCAAATATTTCCCATAGAGCATCGAAAAGAATAAACGATTTCCAGTTGATTGCATACACAAAGAAATTTTTCTTGCCAAAGACGCAAAACAAACTGTTCAAGGAAACATGAAAAGAGCACACTTCCGAATTGCTAAGCATAGCATAAAGGGCGAAATCTTCTTAAAAAATAACAAAATAAATTTTTGATTTGATAAAGAAAGAGAGAAGAAATGCCAGCTTAAAAATATAAAAAGAAAGTAGGAAAAGTTTTTGTGGTGGAGGCAAGAAAAGTCTGTCTGTCGATGTTCAACTGTATGTTTGAACATTGGCTGTTTGATTATTTATTCTTCGAGTTTATTGATGATCACTTCGGCATTTCACAGATATATATATTATATTTTCTATCTTATCTGTCTCAATTGTTTGCGGCAATCCGATCGATTTTTGACCTAAAAAGGTTTCGCCAACAAATATTTGCTGAAAATGATGCGGATCAAATTGCATTGGTTTGTCTTGATATGCTATATATAAAATAGAAACGTTTCCTTGATTCGACTATAAATTCTCATTTTGGTTAACGTGATGCTTCCGGTTCTTTAGCACACAGTTCAATCATAGATGAGCGGTCGCACAATGCAATTCAAATATCGGCCAAGACAAAAACGAGTTTGAAACTAATTTTGGCAAAATGACTCTGGCTCAAAATCAAATATCCTCCAGACATTTGAATTCACAACTCAGCCATTTTGGGTCGAATTGATAATTCTAAAAGTTTATTCAACACCTGTTTTTCATTCTCATTGATATTTATAAATGCATAGACGTAGTAACTTTTTATTCTGATAAGAAAAATATTAAGCATAATTGAATCCAAATTCCATTTTGAATGCAGACAAAATAAAACAATTTTATGTGTTTTTTTTTTTTTTTATGAACAGGTTTATGACGATAAAAAATTGGCCCTTCACTACATGCGATCGAAAAAGTTTCTCTTCGATTTGACTGCTTTAATACCATTAGATTTACTTCAAATTAGACTAGGCACTCAACCGTTACTTAGATTTCCACGTTTTTTAAAAGTGAGTATATTGGTTTTGGATCAATTGCAATAGATGTGTTGTCAATCACCCTCAAGTGATTGCGGATATTTGAAACAAATAGTGATAAGATGTGCTGCGCATTAACTCCAAAATTCATGTTTTTTTTCGTTCGTGATTTATGTGTACAAAATTATTTATAAATTGGTGAAAAAAACAACAACTTCAAAGTGAATCTATTTTACATAAAATAACGTACGCCATCACCGAAACGGAAAATAATTTTCGACAGAACCCGACCGAACTTTTTCAATTAACTCACCAAAATGAGATACATAATAAACAGTGAGAGCATGAAACATACACTTTTGCAACCGACACAAAACTCGTAGGCTGCTTTTTGTGTCGATGTTATGTTATTTGATGTATTGTTATCATCATTTGCACGCTCACATACAATTTGTACTTACTGATAAATTTTCTGCTTTCTTTCTCTTCTTTTTTTTCTTTCTTCCTTTTCATTCGGCTGCGGAAAACAACAACGATGCTCACGTCGTTCCAAACAGGTTTACAGATCTGTTAAATTTTACTATATCGTTGAGAGTAGAACTGTATGGCCGAATTTATGGCGCGTAGTTAATTTAATTCACATATTGCTGATATTAGCTCACTGGTTTGGATGTTTCTATTTCCTGCTGTCGGAAGTCGAAGGATTTCAGGTAAGCGCGCTCTGATAGCTACCATTTATGTATATTCGTTACTTCATTATTTCTAATGTGTGCATGTATGTGTTTTGTTCTTATCATTTTGTGAGTTCAACTCACTGAGTTGAATGAACCAATTGCGATTTTGGGTCCTTTTGCTAGATTATGAAGCTATTAGCCAGATAACTAAGAGAGAGGCCATTTAATATTGACGGCAATCATTTTAATTTTATCAATACTACCATCTTATGGTTTATGCGTGTCCCTCATTATAGTACCCATCTTCCAAATCACGGGTCAGTTTTTTTCCATACCAGTTTATCATTGTTGAATCCATTTTCTTTACATTGTGACCGGATTGCAGAACGAAACAATATTCGCATTTACATATATTCTCGTCCGATTTCGTATGCGAATTGATAGTAGAGTACAAATAATAATGAATGGAAATATATACGACCCTTACGATGGACTCGAAGATAAAAACATTAAATCAAATAATTGCATTACATTTTGTGACTAAAATTGCATGTATTCTTACACATCATGATTGTGTTAACATTCGCATGGTAATTTTCAACAACAATTGGATTTCATCACAGATCCCGCCATGTTCATTTCATCCAATATAATTTAATTTATTGACGATCATTTATTTGTTTTTGTCATTTTTATAGTTGATTCTACTAATTGAACACATTTTAATCATTTTTTTGTTGTTGCCTTTTTCGATCAGGGCGACTGGGTTTATCCGTACCGGCCGGGTGAATATGCAACCTTAACTAGAAAATATTTGGGCAGTTTATATTGGTCAACGTTAACACTAACAACCATTGGTGACTTGCCAACACCAGAAACAAATGCTGAGTAAGTTTCAAACATTAATTTTATTGATATACTATAATGAACAGACAGACGGTGATACCACCATTTAATGGTGATAAATGTGCTTTTCGTGGAAATGAAGTGATTAGACATTGTCATCAATCTATTTGCGACAAAAAGGTCAACATATGATGTAATAGTATAAGCTTTAACTCGTAGATTAAGAAAACGTAACATTTCTAAGATAAGTTTCAAATGAAATTAGATTTAAAGTTATCATATCGTGTATAAACAGGGCACATTTAAAAAGCTTTTAACAGAGTACGTTTCTCTGAGGAAGAGGAATGGTGAGAAGGCCAAAATGAGGAGGAGGAAAATGTTTTCTAGCCAAAAAATATTTTTGTAATATAAAAATTGCTTCCGCAGATGAAAAAAGCCTGCTTTGGAAGAAATGTGCATAGTTGAGCTCATTTTATTATTGCCCATATATTTAATTAAATAGTTAACTGCGTAAATACTACGTACGCCTTTTTGAGCACGTCGACATCGTGAATAAAATAAAGTTGGTAAAAGTTTGCAAGTTGAAATTATATAATGGGTTGGAATGGCCAACGGAAAATATGGTCATACGACTAGACTGTGGATAATGACAACATTTGTATGCGTTGACCAAAATGGGCTGTATATCACATTTCCAACGAGACAATCTGCTACACTCTACCAATTTGGCCTCTATCAAGTTCAAAAGAATGCGACACATGTATGTGCCTACTTAGAATTCAACCAAGTACAGTTTTCTAGACTAACAAAAAAAAGTAAATAAAAACAACTTTACGTTCTACCGAGACCGTACACACATCCGATACATTTCAAGTGGAAAATATGTAACGGCTGTGTGGGTGTTTTTCTGGTAAATAGTTAATATTTTTGAATCTGCTGATAAAAAATAGATAGAAAATATATGAGATATGAAAATATCATCAAAACGAAATGAATCGTTTTTACATTCAATCAATCTGAATAATTTAAAATCTCAATGAATGTCTGTCCCTGCTCTATTTTGTTTCCCAAAAGTACTATACAGTCCATAAATAAATTAAAAACATTAAAATTTGTAAAAAAAATTGATCCCAGAGATTTTCTACTCACCCAAAGAATAGAGATTTTCGCCATGAGATGTGCTACATTAGAGAAGAATCGGCGCATACAAAAAATACACAAAACAAAAAGAAATCTGTACACAATACAATGAATGACAAAAAACAATCAAGGGATGTGGTTTTGTTCTCGAGTCACTTTGGGATGTTACTTGACTTTCGTTTCGTTCTTTTCTCTCCCACTCTTTTTGAGCGCCTGAATAAATGGTGCTAAATGCATAAAACAAAAACAGCCAACAAAAATTTCCTTTTCTGAATGATTCGCACTGTAATTTATCACCGCTCGGCTTTCAGCACAAACGATTTATTTGCTCAGCATCAACTTTATTTCCGGTAGTTCAATCTTGTTGCCTTGGTTAACTCATTGTTTCGGCAATATTGGCGTTGCCGAAATGCGAACGGATTCTACTATAATACTTCAAACGAATATTCTGCTGAACTAAAATTTACTCCTTCGACGTGGTTGAGAAATAACTACCGGATCATAGCGCACGGAGGAAGTAAAATTGTGAAAATCCAAAAAGACAATGAAAAGTGTTCAATCCGTGTTTGTGAACCATTTTTCGTTTAAATTCAAAGCAAATTTTGGGGCTTTCAATAGTCAAGAGATTGAAAACAATATGGAATGGAAATAAACAACTTTTTGCACAAGATTTTCTATGTTGAGTAAGTAATAGTTCAAGTCAACAGCTTATATCGAATGTTATGAATCAAACTCAAAAACTAACACAAAATAAGATAGAGAGAGAGAAAATCGGGAAGAAACGGTCTTGAATCAGATTCTCAAAATGTATTTCAATGCGAAATTCAATCGCTTTTGTGTGTTTACATTTGAGGTTTCGGTTTCTTCATATTTTTATTCGTCATAAATTGTAGACGATAAAAAAAATTATTCCCGCCCAAGTTCATATTTCTATAGTTTATCGTTTCTTATGCTTTTAACTCCCAGCATATTCGTCTCTGAATGAAATTATACCACTATCACCATCTGCCATAACAGAAAAAAAACGTACTTGGCATCTCTCGACTTATAGTAGAAAATTCAGTTAAACTTTATCTTGTTGTTGTTGACTTTGTTCGACTCTGGAGAGAGAGAAAAAAAACTTCTACTTTGCTCTTTATTACTGATTTATCAAATCCAATTTCGAAACGGGACGAGTTTATTCTTACAATTGAAATTCATAATTTTTTTTTTTACTATTGAGTTCATGCGTAATTTAATATTTTTCATGCATTGTGCTACACAGAATGGCATTTCATTTGAATGATGAAATATAACTATAAAATCCAAATTGAATGATTGTCATGAAATATTGCTTGCCTGGCAACTGTCCTTTTCAAATGAACCAACTCCTGACCGAACAATGAATTGACATTTCTGTCTGATATTTACAATATTGAACGACAAAATCCATAATCATTGTTGGTTCACAATTTTTGCATATTTTGCAGAAAAAAAACAAATCATCACGCATAGACAGGTTTTGAATGATTGAAGTCATGCCATTTTTTGCACGATATTTCAGTCAATGCGTATTGAGGATGCACAACAATACGCCTTAACTAGGTATATATTGAATTGTGTCAGCGTCTCCATGCCAAAAAAATCTTCAAAAAGAAAAAAAACCACACTCATATGCTTTCCAGATAGAGAGGAGGATGTTGCAAAAATATGAGATGTGAACGCATAATAGCTTTTTATTGATCACTTACAGACATACGCAGACAGACATGCCTTTTTTTATCTGCTATTCTGCAGAATGAGCATCAACTTTTATTATACTGTCTGTGAGTTCATCCAACATTGATTAATTGAAGATGCTTAAGATGAACTGTTTTCATTTTACTTGAATGTACAGAGAGGAAAAAAATCTACGTCTTAATATCTTAACAACGTTTCATATAATTTGATTGTTATCATAAGTTTGATACATTAAATGAGCTTGAAGTGATTAAATGTCATTCATCATTGTGGATGTACAGACATGCAGTAAAATTTACCGAGTAAATTATTTATTTTATTGATTGCACAAGTGATATGTCAATCAAATTTAAACCATTTTCATGTTAAATTACCACTCTTTCTACTATTTTTTTCAATTTATGTTTACTCTCCGTTATTTTTGATGATGTATCAATTTGTTCGTAGATTTTTTTTTTGAATAAATTCTTAATCGACAATCATATGTGCGCTTGTTCAATAATTTATTGACAATTGCAACATGTGTAAAAATATCCGTTGGTTATGTTAATTGGATTTCGGGATTTCATTCAATAAATCTCACTTTTTATAGTAATATAAACAATACCATTCATTCTTGTGTTCTTTGCCATTTTGAATGGACATCGTTATCAATTTATGGCATTACAGTGGATTTAAATACGTAGACATCCACCAATGATGAACAACACAAAAAGCACGTGAATTTTATTTGCTCTGATTTGCTCAATGATGTGGATGAACTCTTTTCAGAAAGATAATCTGAAATACGTGTTTAACCGGATTTCTCGTCGTTTTTCGCTCTCTCTATCTCTCTCTCTCCCTCTCTCTCTCTCTCTCTCTCTCTCTCTCAAAACGTCCAATTAAATTGAGTTTAAAACGGTAACATGCAGTTTTAACTCTTGTTTGAATAAACTTTCCCATTATTTGCCATAATGACCATTTTATCAGCATCGATGAAGAAGACATTGAGAACTCACTTACTAGACCTAAGTTGAACCATACAAGGATGAAAAATAATTTTTTTGGGATGGATCCATTGATACTTGAGAAAAAATGGCCCTGAGTAAGTTTTGAGCGCCCCAAACGAGTTGGTTTTCCTTTTGGACGTTAAGCAGTAAATGTGAAAAAGATCGTTCCAAATTTGTTTTCACACTAACATCGTTGTGTATATCCAAAATGAGGTTAAAGTAAGTAACAGCCGATGCAATCAAACTTCCTCTGAAATAAATATAGATTCTTTCACTTTTGCCGCACTACGAAGAATTACGCACATTATACAAACGCTAAATTCGAAAGTGTACTCGAACAAATTGAGTATCCATTGAGGATACTAATAAAAAAATTCAATTGCAACCAATAGATTTATTTTTTTAATTCCCACAAACTGTGTTACAAATATGCTGATAGCTATATACACCCATAGTTCACAATTTAAAAGTGAAAAGTGGAAAATAGCAAAAAAAACTATTGCTGTACGGTGTACGATAAAAAAAAATCGGAAATAAATTGTTTTTGTATAACATGTCATGGCCGTGGATGTGGTGGTGCCACGTGCAATTGGCAAGAAATAAGTATTAAAGTTGTATTGTGCAATATTTCACGAGACCCATAAAAACTTTTTCGTTTCGATTTATTTGATTTCGGTGCGGCCAATATGATAGATCTACTGCGATTATTCGCAACACCAAAGAAATAAACATTTCAAACGCCATAGGATGAAAAGTAATAAATTTGAAAACAAAAAAAAAACACTTATAACAAAGAGTTGAAAGACCACTTTCTCGGTTTGATCTCAAATACTGTGGAACAGAGTCAACTCCCGAATGTTTATATATTGCAAAATGTGTGCCCGTTGTCAAAATACAATGAAAATAGCAAAAGTTTGGAATATTGCGAGAGTGTGAAATGTATTACATGGAGCAAATTAATTGAGTGTCGTCAGTAATGCTGTAAATCTTTTTGAAAAATTACAGTTAAGCACACAAATTGTAATGAGATTTTACAGGAGAAAGAGAGAAACGCTTTTTTTCTTCGATTCAACTCGTTCACTTAGATTTAAATAGTGGCTCAGCTGCCTTAAAATATCTCAGTATAATCGAATTCGCAATAAAAGAAACATGCCTAACATGTTTAAGTTTGGTACTATAAGCAGTAAGTCGTATGAATTCATGTGTTGTCGAAACTTTATGATATTGGTTCGTGACTTCGCTAAAATGAAATTATATTGTAATTGAACAAAACTGCAAGTCTATAGATAGATGGCGCAAAAATGTAAAAAGAAGAAGAAAAATAGGCAATTTTGATTATAGGCCACTATATAACAGAGAAGGTTACTTTGAGGGGTATGAATGGTGAGGAGGAAAACTAACAAGATCAATCATGCTTATTAGAAGTCACACTCAAAAGTATTTATACCCATAAAGATATTTCCTGATGTAAAAAATCGTAAACATACTCAAATGAAGAGGAAGATTCTCCGCAGCGCTTCCTCATATTTGCCTATTAAGACATTTTGCCATCTTTTTCAATTATCATGTTTGTTTGCGATTGCCAGCCCTGTTACATGGCGATTAACACTCACAATTTTTTTATATTTCTTGAACTCATTTTAATTGTAGAAATTATACCAAACAGATATAATATGAAAAAGGTATACGACAATGAATAAAAAGTTCATTGCAAATGCATATGAATTTCTAATTTTTGCACTTTTCAATGAACATACTTTATAGTCAACGATTTTTTTTGTATTTGTATATAAAAAGACCATCCAACTCGCCAGACGGTCCAAGATCGCTACCGCGCCGTGGTATTAAGTCACGTTTACTTCAGTTTGCATCAAACTATGGGTAATTTATTAAAACCAAGCAACGAATTGAATGGCTTTGACATTCTATCAATTCGATATTTCACTCTTCAACCAAGATTCAGCAGTTTTGAATAGCCACACTTCGGCTGAATCTATTTGAAGTGGTTTAATCAAAGCGATGATATCATGAAATTGAATGTAGACGTATAAAAATATATTGTTTGATCAAATTTCGGGATTTTTTTCTAAGATTCAGTAATCATTCAAATGTATAGGTTTGATTCAACTGAAGGCTGTCCGCCGATTTCTTTGGATTTTGTATTTATTTGATTAAGTTTTCACTAACTGAAAATAAATTCTGCTGTCGAATGCAATCGATTCGGTGCATGCGGTTTTTCAATTTCGTAATTGATTTGATTGAGCTGAAGTAAATGTGTTTTTGCTTTTTTGACCAATGTTGATAAAAATAAAAATAAAAAAAAACAGAGAGAATACAAATTCATTATGAAACATTTAAACATGAAGAACATATTTTGTGTTGAGTCTATTGTTTCATTCAGTTAAGTGGTGTCATATGAAAAGTGTATGAACAGAATGATACAGTATTTTTAAAATAAAAAAAAACATACTTTAGCCATCATTCAACATTTTAAAATGTTTTTGAACAAAGAATTGTTTTCACTCCCACGAAATTCAAAGGTTTCGAAATTGTGCGTGACAGCCTTCAGTTAGTACCAATGAAAATATATCGATAACATTTATCCAATCCATGTCAGTGTGGGTTCATTTATTCAATTTATTCCTTTTGGTTTATTTTTTTATGATTGCAAAAAGTAGCTTGTAAAAAATGCCACGAAACTTGATCGCATGATATATCAAAATCAATGAAAAAATACAAGGGTGAAAAAACAACAGTATAAACACAAACAATTTCGAAAGCTTTGACATCTGTGTGAAAATTCGATTGATTGATGTGCATAAGCAATGAAAAAAATTCGATTTATTCCATATGATTAAGTTTTTCACTTGAATTTGTTCGTTTTCCAGATACATCTTTACGATTGTCAGCTATTTAATCGGTGTATTCATATTTGCAACGATTGTCGGTCAAGTGGGTAATGTGATAACCAATCGAAATGCAAATCGACTGGAATTCGAAAGACTTTTGGATGGTGCAAAAACCTATATGCGACATCATAAGGTGAGATATTTAACATTTGAACAATATCAATGTGCTTCATTGATTTTATCACATTTTTCTCATCCGAACTCATCATAGGTACCCGGTGGTATGAAACGACGTGTGCTACGTTGGTACGATTACAGCTGGTCACGTGGACGAATCCAAGGTGGTGGTGATATCAATACGGCTCTAGGTCTACTACCCGATAAACTAAAAACTGAATTGGCACTTCATGTTAATTTAAACGTTCTAAAAAAGGTTTGCGACTATATTTCACTCGATTCCTTTCTTGTGTTTGTTTTAATAATGTAATTTCCATGCTAGCATCTTTTTTACTCATTTTTTGTTCAATGTAAAACGAATAGCGCAGTAATTTTTTTCATTAATTATAATGATTTGAAGAAACTTTCGTCAAGCTTTTTCGCAGAATACGATCTCAGCCGAAACTCTTTTCTCAGCAAAAAAGTGTGATGAAAAAAACGGTTCACACTATGAACTTTGTGTGAATTATCAAACATGTTCTTCGATATAATGAAATCCAAAAATGGTTTCACTTTGAACCGAACACATAAATCAACTCGTATTTTACCTTTCACATTTGATATTATTTTGCTTAGAAAAAAGAAACACTCGTAAATTATGTTCGAAAACTTCAGAAGCAATTCAACTTCTTTGAAGTTGTTCATTGTGCGCAAGTTGTTCATTCCATTCGTATATATTTGAGTTGTGTTCGTTTATGTATGTGTGTGTGTGTCGTTCGTGCTTATTTTATGTGGTTTCCCATATATGTATTATAACACGAATTTTACCATTTATTTTGTTGTTTGTCTTTTAAATATGTGCTCCTTTTGTTGCGTTGGCTGCAGGTGACAATTTTTCAAGGTAAGGGATTCTTCAGTCAAAGAATACTTCATTCTTCGGTTCAAATAAACGACGGACCGAAGAATGAAATACCTGTGCTATTTTACCTGATAACGAATAATATTAAACGAATGCTGTCTCTTTCAAGAATGTCAACCAGAATTTCTACACGATTTAGTGTTGAAGATGAGAGCGTACATTTTTACGCCTGGCGATTCGATATGTCGTAAGGGTGAAATCGCACGTGAAATGTTTATCATAGCCGATGGAATTTTGGAAGTGCTTAGCGAAACCGGAAAAGTACTAACTACAATGAAGGCGGGTGATTTTTTTGGCGAAATCGGCATCCTAAATTTGGATGGTTTGAACAAGTAAGTATTTCCACAAATAATTGAATTTCAAATAACCATATTATCAAAAAACCAATCCTTCATACGAGGAACAGGCGAACGGCAGATGTTCGATCAGTTGGTTATTCGGAATTGTTTTCATTGTCTCGTGAGGACGTGTTGGCCGCCATGCAAGACTATCCAGAAGCAAAAGAAATTTTAAAAACATTAGGACGTAAACGTTTGATGGAAGTGCGATGTGTCAACAAGAAGCACGCTAAAAATGTGGCCGAGCGTGAAAGTATTGCAAGTAACGTGCATCTTCGCAATAAAAATCTAGATAACAGTAGTGATAGTAAAAAACGCATTGTAGATAAACTACGGAGCGATGTCAAGGGGATAAAAAATGTGTTAAAAAAGTCCAGATGGTGAGCAAAGAAAGATGGCGATTCTCTTTTAAATGACATTTTGTACAAATAACACATTTGGTTTTTATGATTTAGGGCAACGGGTCGAAGGAGCAACGAATCGATTGAATTACAACCGCTTCACTTAAAAGGTCCAAAGGGAGTGTTACGCCGAATGCCACGTGTTCGATCCGATGAAATACAAGAAACAAGCGCCGACCAAGCACAGCATGCCCATGAAAAAGACAAAACACCCAGTCCAATTGGAGCTGGATTGCCACTATTGCATCGACTTCGATTGCTCAAGGAAAAACAAGTCAGTTGGTTTTACATTTGCATTTTGTGTTTTATTTATACAATTGGACATGGTTTATACTTGATTTTTTGTTCGAAACTTTCTTTGCTCTTTTGATTTTGTTTAAAAACTTGTAAAAATATTTATTCTCGACAACAAAAAATCGAATGCTAACCGCTTTCTTTTCTCTGTTCGCCGAAAATATTGCAATTTTTTTGTACATATCTCGATTCGACATTCACCATTATGGCATATCATGATATTCAGAAGAAAGCAAGTGTTTTTTAAAATCATTTTTTTAATTGTTTTTGTTTCAAAGGCAAAAAAGCTTATAGTTACGAAAATAATATTTCCAAATTCAGTGGAGTAGTACTATTTTGATTGAATCTTGAGTAATTGACATCAACATTTAGTATAGAAAGTCATGCATTTTTGGTTAAAAGCTCCTGACAGAATTTATCTGATGATTTAAACATTTCATAGTTAAAATCAACGTTTTATATTTGACGTTCCCGATTTGCTGTAAACAGCATGACTTTAATATAGAATTGAACAACATTCAGCAGTTAGCAAAGAAAAATTCTTCCAGAGTATTTATGTCGCCCGTAATTTTCGATAAATAGTACAAAGCCATCGTAGTCCCATCGATCTTAGACACTCCTATTTAACAAGTATTCGAACATAAAAGTCACATAAGAATATATACCTGATGTTGTACTATAAACTCCATTATCAAATGGATTGCTTTAATTTGATTTAATTTGTTTTGGCTTATATCCTGTGCAACTTTTTGCTTTTTATTTTAATTTCCATCGTCCTTGTAAATAACAAATGTTAGTATTGAAAATGTACGAATATGAAGAAAGAGATTTCATTTAGACAACAATATCGGCCTTTTTACCTTGTTTTGGAGTAAAATGGCAAAAGTAATATTGAATTTATGTGGCTAAATTTAAAGATCTCCAAAAAAATCTCTTTCTCCACATTGTCGATTCAACTTAGTAACATTGAATTGAGAGAAAATGATTAATTTGAAAATAGTTTATTAAAAACCCACCCATGTATGTTTGCTTATTAGACAATGTGTCGTTTTTCCTCTTTTCTCTCTCTCTTTTTTCTCCAAACCCAATCACCCCTGGTATTTGTGTCCGGTGCAAAAACACATGTTTTATCATTTTCATTTTGGTATTATTTGTATCATTTTCCGTACTTGATGTATTCTCCTTATGTTACGTGTACACATTTGTGCGTGTGTAATTTATTTTGAAAACTACACACGAAATGCACTGATCATTAGGATCGCGAAGAGCGAGCTGTAAAACCTGCACAACCAATGCTATCATCACCACAAAATACTCATGTTAGATCTGCTGTTTCGCCACAGCAATCAATTCAAGAAGAAAACGAACAACAAACGCCGGACGTTGTTGGTCCTGGTTTGCCGCTTATTAAACGTTTATTACTGCTTAAAGCCAAAGAAGAACGTTTAGCCAAAGAATCACAAGTGAAGGTAATTTCTTTCAAAAAAAAAACCATCACATTTTTGTCTACAAAAAATTTGTTTAACTTTTAATTTTTCTATATATTTATTCAAAATGAAAAAAAAAATTGAAAAAAATCTAATTTAGTCTGCACCACAAACGGCTGTAACGACAATAAGTGATGCAGTAGCATCAAATTCCATGTTGAGTTCCTTGAAAGCATCAACGAATACAACGACCAGTGTTTTGGTTGGTTTGGTGCCGGCACCGACACCAGTTGCAAGCGGCTCTAAGCCAAAAGTATCATTTCGTGATCGCATCAAAAGTCTACAGCATTCGGAGAGTAAACAGGTACCATTTATATCATCAATAACTGCCAGCAGTCCAACGTGCACCAACAAAGAGCACAAATCGACCAGCGATGATAAAGAGAAACTTATTGAAACCGTTCCAAGCGTAGCTAGCAGTACTGCAATGGCGGGCCCATCAAGTAGCGAAAATGGAAAGTCCATGAAACAATCCAGTTCTCTATCGTTTAAAAATAAAATAAAACAATTGAGTCACCAACATGCCAAAAGTGAAGATTTACAAACAGCACAATTAAAACCATGGTCAAAACTAAAACTAGCGACTGTATTAAGTGGTGGCAGCAGTTATGCAAGTTTAAATAATAGTTTTGCCGAATCATCACCAACTCATATACAACAACCGCCCATTAAAATAGCTAAAATACGACCAACAACAAGCGCAAGAGTTTCGATTCCAACGAGTGAAATAGCAACAACAAGCCATACAATGTTGGCACCGCTAAAGATCGCACAAAAAAGTGATAAATTGATTGTAAAGGCAACCGAACGTATTTGCACAAGTGATAGTGAAATTCGACATGCTGAATGGCCACCTGGTAGCAAATCGAAATTTAAATCAAGATGCCTTAAATCACAAGGCGAACAGAAAATTTATCGATCGGTTGATGATTTATCACCGGAATATGGGGGCCTTCCGTTTGTCAAAAAATTAAAAATCCTTAATGAACGCCAAAAACTCGCCGAATTAGAATCGGTTATGAAAACACGAAGCTTTAGCCTTGATTGCCCTGATTGGAGCGATGGAAATGAACCAGAACCATTGATACGAAGCCATAGCGAAGGATCGGGCATGATACGATCAAAAATATCAACAATAACAACAGTCGCACCAACAACTTATATGAATAAAACCAATACAATTGTACCGATAGCTCCATTGAATATGCCACGAACACCCGTCAGCCCGGAATCGAATGAAACACTAGAGCGGCGTGAATTGAAAAGTATTTTGAAGAAATTAACGGAAGAGAAGGGTGCAACACCGAACCAACAACCAAAATTAGGGACTAATGAACCGGACGAATTAAAGGGATTGCTTAGTGCACCGACCGTCGAAGGGTACGTTGCTAGACACAGCAAATTTATGAAGAGCGTAACCTTCAATTCAACTCTTTCCAGTCCACCGAATAGTGCGCACAGTGCGAACGATGACCGTAATCCATTTCCACTGCTGTCGAGCGCACAATCATCAAACGAAACGTCGACAACACTCATTCAAGTCGAACATCATGAACAACAACAATTCATTCAATCTGATCACTCTTTTTTATTATTATCCGACAGTAAAAATAATAAAGCTAGTAGTTTACAGGAAGATATATCGATTACCGATGATATTTTCTTAACACAAGAACAAATATCATCGCCACAATTTCAGTCACAACAACTATTTGGGAGCGTTTCGCCCCAGAAAATTGAAGACTCCAGTCCACTGAAGGGGTCTACAAATCCATTTATCACTAATAAAATTAAGGTTAAAGGTAAATAAAATATCATAATGAAAACTATATCAATCATCCATCATTTTAATCTCTTAGTTTTTTAACGTTCTCATTTTTTTTAGATATGTTTCGATTGATTTTATTTAACTGCATCCACATATTTTATTTACTTATTTGTATTTTGAGTGCTATAAATATTTTTATGTGTCACATCTTTTTTCATCTTCATTAGTCAACCAGTAAAAAAAACACGCAAAATACACCATCACATGCTATTTAACATTTGTTATATCGAAATTTTAAAATAAACATATTTTCCATCTTTTTTTTAAACAACACAAATTCAAAAATTAAACCAATTTGTACTTGAGAATGATCCTTAGCTCCTATCATATAAGACCTTGTAACGAAGAAAAACAATGAATTTGAAGCGAAATGAGGAGATTTTTTTGTGAAATTCATTATCTTTTTTCATGTGCCGAAGGCTGTAGGCAAAATTGTATATATTATGCATCGATCATCATTATCATCAACATAACCACATAAACCCTTTTATTGTTATTATAATTTCATCCCATAAACGAATTAATAAGACAAGAAACGAAAGGTATTGCAGATTCCCGCTTCTCCAACACAAAAATAAGTTTTGAATCACCCGACCTGAGAACAAATGCTTTAGATTTGATGTGACCACAGACAAATGCAAACACAAATGACATTTATTTATAAATGATGTATATAATCGTGTATATAAAATTTCCACTTATATATTTTTATCGGTTTCGTTCTTCTTGTTTTTGATTAGGATCCGCACTTCTTTTGATTTTTTTAATAAATATTTTTTTAAGGTGTTTCCCCGTTTTCGTAATAAAGTATGGCTACCTTTAAGTGCTTGAAACTTGCTAACCTAAAGTTTATGTCGGTGGCTTCAAGTAATGTCAAATATAGTTTCGGGTAACGGGGTAGTACCGACTACTAATTAATTTTACTTTCTTTTTTCGTTTTTTAATTATTATTTTCTTTTGTGAAATACTGCGATTGGCACGAAAGCACGCATTTGCACGACCAACATCTCTGATTTTGATCAGCTTATGTATTATACAAATTCAACAACCTAAGCAATCACACGCTTATGATCCGATTTTTTTGTTTTTGGTTTCGTATGCATTTTTCGTTTTCAAAAAAAAATAACACATTATTCGTATTTTGTGCTCGTTGAGAGCAATGTGTTTGATTTTATTCTAATTGGATTTTGCATACGATTTGAAATGCATCCATTTAATCGATGGTTTTCTTTTATTTTCGTTTCAATTTAACAAAACTCATTTTCGGAATGTAGGTTCATTTGAGGAACACGAGCTCTTTAGCGAAGTATTGATAGGCATAAAGCATGTGATTCAGACACATTTACTGGATGTGCAAACCAGATTTGAAGATCATTTTCAATCGCTGGATCTTGAGATACGTCAACGCGATCAATTGATAAATCAGCTACAACATCGAATTCAAGAGCTTGAAAATGTGTCACCAACAACAATCGCTATGATGGCCGCTGCCTCTACTAGAAATGGAAGCACAGGATCCTCTGGCGATATTCCCTTTGTGGTAATATATTTTTCATATAAAGAGAAAACATAAAAGTCAAATGGAAATGATTCAATTTTAGCGCGGTGATTCATTGGATACAATTTTTGCATCATCGCCGCCTGATAGTGAGCGAGAAAATCGGATTAAAGCAAAAACAAAGAAACGAAGTTCACCGCGTCGACGACGCCAATTGGAACAACAGCAACAAGAGAGTACTGATCAAGAAACATGTCTCGAGCCTGTAACGAATTTATCGCATCTACGAAACAGCTCGAGCATGATTATTGACGCTGCTGGAAATATCAAACAATTGTCTGACTCCGTAATTCTGAATATTGAAACTAGCTCCGATACAAGTTCTAGCATTGATGACGATGTACATGAAGTAGACGAAGAGGTCGACGATTATATTCAAGAAGGTTAACTAATCTAATGTTCAATACATTTAAAATGTTTTAATTCACATTGGTACATTTATAATACTTTCAGAAGAGGCAGAAGAAGATGACGAAGATGTGGATATTGACGAAGATTTGCAGCCGGATAATTGGGAAATTAGAATGTTGGCGGCCGAGTTGAATCGACGAGAAAGTCGACGAGATGAACCACTCAGTTCAGAAGCAAGCGAACCGAACGAGAGCTCGTCGGGTGCACGGCATCGATCTCATTTACGTAGTGACACCTTGGACACAGACACTGAAAATAGCGAACTGGAAATCGATCGGGTGCATCGTCCACGAAGTCGAGCCGCCAGCTTTGATCAACAAAGTGTACCCCGACAAAGACCCAGAGGCATTTTAAAAGCTTTCAGTTTCGATCGAGATAAGAATCAACTTTGAGGGTTAAGTTATAACGAAATATGTACATATGCACGCCTAGTTACATAAGAGAACAAGATTCAAAAATCGATATTACTAGAGACAATTTCTTTTATCTATTTATTTTTTTTTCTTTTTATCGTTAGTTTATCTCCGTTTTACACTAATTGATAACTATAATGGCAATTCGATTATTCTTCATCTACAATAATAGAAGAAAAAAATCTCTTGAAACTCCTTTTGCAATCACGTCAATCTCCAAATATTTTCCAGCTGACTTAATCTTTTTTCTTGAACTCAAATACAAAATTCCACCATGATTGTGTGTGGCTTTGGCACTGAAGTACTGCTTTAACCAATTAGAAAAGCAAAACCACTTGAGATTTATGATGATGAAAAACGACTGGCAGTTGTGTATTTGTTGGCAATTTTTGAGTCAGCAAAGGGTAAGAGGGAATCTAATTTCATATTCTCGCTTATGGGAATTTCTGTAAGCGAGACTAGATGATCAGATTCGTTAAACCATTTTCATTCTCATATATAATATGTTTTGTGCAATGAATTACTAAATGCCAATGAAATTAAATACAATTTCATAAAAGCACAATAAAACAGGCCCAAAAAAGTATATTAAACCAAATGGTCAGATATGTTTCTACGTAATTCTCAGCATAGGAACTTCAAGAGGAAAAAAAAATGTAAAATCATCATATTTTTAAGTGTTTTTATAACCCGATGTGACCTATATTGTGTCAATTTTGATCAAAAGTTGATAAGTCAAAACTGAATCCATCAATTTAGCGCCTAAGCTTGTTGATCGCAGAATAATACAAATAAAAAAGTTAATTTTATGAAAAAAGTGACCGAACGATTGATAAACATTTTGATTCGATTTAAAAATTAAGTTTCAGAAAGCCAGACGATGATCTGTTAGTTTTACTGTGTATCATTTCAATACGTACTATGAATCGATTTTGGTTGATCGCAAGCTTATTCAAAAAATAAAATATTTAATTTTGGTACACGAGTTATCAATCATTTGGTCACTTGCACATCAAATAAGATTATTGTACATATAAATAGAAAGATAAAAAGCATAATTCTACAATCCACTTTTTCGTCCCTATAATGTAAGTAAATCAACCAAATGAGAGTGTGCTTAGTACCTAAACAAAAAACCTGACACAAAACTACTATTTAAAGCATTAGATACTTTTTTTCATGATAGACTTTAATTAGACACTGAAAATTTATGAAAAACCTTATTACTAATAATAATTTGCAATAGCAAATGTTCATAAGATAAGACCATGATCATCGGTCCAGAAACCGTTTCCATTGATTGAGCTCTGAATTTCACTCTGGCAGTGCGCGCACTAGAGTGGTAAAAAAAGTTTATGGTATCGAGATTTCCCATCCGGGTTAAGAAAAAAAAATAACATCATGAAAGTTTGAAGAAATTTCAATGAAAATTAGAGCTACCCTCCATACAAAATTTTTGATTTTTGGCTCAATTTACAGCTCTGTCCATTGAATAATTTTTGAATTGATTTGGTCTTGGCGCAGACCGATTTATTTGATAATGCTATGCAGATTTTTATGTCACATTCACACTCAATACCATTAAAAGTTGCCATCGAACATCAATTCCATTAGACAAAAAGTTAAAAATTCTTTCAATTCACTCATTTCAATATGATTAATGTACGACCATAAGTTATTTTTCGTATTATCTTAAATGTTTGTGTCAGGTTCAAACAAAAAGAAATGCATTTCGTATTGATTCCGTGAAATCGCTGCGACATCGGTGCGTCTCACAAACAAACGAAGAAAAAAAAACAAATAAATTTTAAAACTTTATTAATTAAATGATCGAACATAATGAGAATAATTTTGAATGTTTTCAAATGAATATATTTGGTAGAAAATAAGAAACTATTATAAAGTTCAATAATATAACAAACAGGCAATACCGTCAGATGGATCTATACGCTTTGATGAATCCAAGCGATGGATATCTGACCATATTTCCTGCAAAAAAAAAATATAACAAAAGAATTATGAAATTTCATTTATATTTTATCTGTGATAGCAAACAGAAACTAAATAATTTCTTATGGTGCGAATTCGATTCGAAGACATCCGACGATGGAGAGTTTCCCACTCACATTCCTCAATACTAAAGTTCTGTTGACATTTTTCATGCAATAACTTTACACATCGTCTGTTTTTTTTTCTCGTTGTGGTTTTTATTAAGATAAACACGTAACATATCAAATAAGCGACAACAGACCATTTAGTTTCTCCCATTTTCTATTGACATTAAAATGCCCATCAAAAAGTATCAAGTAATCTGATCGAGTGTTGAATTCGATAGGTTTTCATGTTTGTATTCATTAAAACCTTCGAGTTAGACGAACACTTATGAAAAGAATCTTATCAAATATAAATCAAATGATGGACGATGCTACTTTAGTGGCAAATTTCAATATAAATTGTTATTTTTCCATTTCTTTTGGAAAGTAATCACTTTTTGAAGGAACAGAAGGAGAGGGAGAATTTTCAAACTCTCAGCTCAGGTGCAAAATGTTACGATAAAGAATTAAGAATTTCTAATGGTAAGAAGCGGCGAGTATGAAAAATAGAAAAGAAACAGTTATATAACAGATATAAGAAAATGGACCGACCAATATTGATTTAATGAGCGATTTGAATGTTACAAAATGTAAAAAATACGTATGAATGTTTATATAAATGTTGAAATAAATTCGTTTAGATTTCTATTTATTTATTTTCGTGCAAAAATCAAGTGTAAGAATTAAGAAACTTTAAAGTGCCTAAATGGCTATCTCCTTACGTTATTTGTTTTTCTTTTTATTTATTTATTTTTTTTATTGTTTTCCACTTTCATTCCTGAATCCAAAACGAAGAAACAACAATGAAGATATAAAAACAAATTCAAATGCATTTATTATAATTATTATAACTATTGAAATCTTGATCTCAGAAATTGAGAAAGATCATAACGAAAGAAAAGAGTACCGGATATGTTGACTTAAATTATTTCAATTGATACAATATTTAAAAAAAATAGTATTAAAAATCATCTTAAAAATTGGCATACATTGAATAAAAAAACGCCCTAAAACATTTAGAATTATATTTACGAAATCTGTTAGCTATTGTATTATATAGTTGAGTACTTATTGAAATACCAGAAAAATAAATTGACAGCAAAATGGTATTGTATGAATATTTCTAGTTTCGATAAATTTAAATTAAACTTTAAAAAATGAATTTAGAATAACATTTAAAATTGTATGAAATAAAAATAACTAGACATTTTAAATTGAAGCAAAATGTTTTTTTTTTAATTTTTTAACACTTTTAACACAGAAACAAAGAGGAACTTTTTTCGAACTTGAACATTTTTTTTTACTGAACTACATAAAATCTATATCTATGGAATTCTATATCAGAAACTAAGGGGCTTCATTCAAACTTTTCAACGACTGAATTCTATAATAATATCACGGGGGACGGGAGTCCCCCAAGTGACGCAATACCAACATACATATGAAATATATGTATATTTTGCGTCACTCTATATATACTGTAAAGAAATGAAAATCGATACCGCTGACTTTTGAAAAAGGGTTTTTGCATATTTTAGTAGTGTTCGGGCACCAAATTAAGAATCCGCAAAAAAATTGGAAAATTTCAAAATTTAACCGCTAGGTGGCGTTTCAAAAAAAAGGTAAATTTTTGGTTTTGTCCATTTTTGACCACCGAAACCAGAAACAATTTTCCGAAAAATGACATATTCGGAAACTGGAGTTCGGGTAGATAGTGTTGAAAAAAAAATTGTTGGAATCGATCGAAAAGTGGCCGAGATATGA
>NW_022198211.1:1731845-1786736 GCF_009176525.2 Contarinia nasturtii | reverse complement strand
ACTACAACGAAACTCACAAGGAGGGCTTCGCAACCAATCAAGAATGGCCTCGCATTTTGAAAATGGTTGTAAGCAATCACGTCTTTAATACCAACGTGTTTAATTCGTCGGACAAATTTGTTGACATTCGTCGGACAAACCTGACTGCAAGGCATACATTACTCCTTGCCTTACATTGGATGGCGAATTGAAATTCAAGCTTGT
Source organism: Contarinia nasturtii (assembly GCF_009176525.2). NCBI lineage: Eukaryota > Metazoa > Arthropoda > Insecta > Diptera > Cecidomyiidae > Contarinia > Contarinia nasturtii. The sequence goes on along the minus strand of NW_022198211.1, from coordinate 1,786,532 downwards.
TCCTCACGACGAAAATATAGCACATTCTCACGCAACGACTCCATTCGCACAGTAAAAATACAAAACTCAACGGTCCAGCAATAGTAAGCAGCTAGCACCAACTGATTTCATACATCAATGGACACCCGGGGGAAAAAATCACACATTTTTTAATGCAACGGATTCACATATCGACATAGAAAAGTGGCTACCGGAAATTGGACTTGCACTAAACACAGAACAATGAATTGAGCGGCCAAAGCTCTTGAAAGAATCATAAATGGTGAGCAAATGTTTGCATTTGTTGGTGATCACAACCATAACGTAATGAACTTGTAAATGGTACTAGAAGATGAAAACTTCGCCGCCCATTTTTCGAGGCGCTCTTTAAGCGATCTATGAATTCAATTGGGGGAAACAAATTAATATAGCCTAGTGTGCTTATAACAACAAAAGAAGCGATAAAATTACTGCCTAAAATGATAAAAAAAATAAAATTCACGTATAGTTGGCGCCACATTCTATGTAATAGGCGTATACTTTCCACTTAGTCCGTTGCAACGGAAAACAAGTTTGCATAGAATGCAGCGCCAACTATATGTGAATTTTATTTTTTATCGTTTTAGGCAATAAATCTATGGTTTTCTTATGGCTTCTTCCCGCAGATGCGGATGAGCCATTCGTTCTAGATTTTGAAACTAACGATGAGGCTAATGACATGTACTTCCGTGTTGCCGTGTCTACATCTCGAATGCTTTCAAATTGTGTTGGCCAAAATCAAATTTGTGTTCGACAGTTATTTTCATCAAATTAACAACAGAAATTGGAAGACACAGAAGAAATTCTCGGTTATTTACCACAAGATATTAAAAATGAAATAAATCGAGCATCAAAACTTGTAAATACAATGTAGACACAATGTAGATTCTCAATTGACCGTAACCTCACTATTTTTTAGACATGCAAATTTACTGCAAATTAAAAGGCGCAAGTATTGGATGCTGCCGAAAATCATGTCGAAAATCCTTCCACCTCCCCTGTGCTTTAGAAAGTCATTGTTTAGTTCAATTTTGCGGTAAATATGATGCATTTTGTCACCTTCATCACGGTGTGGAGCGATCGTCAGTTCATAATAAAGATGATACTTGTTTGCTATGTGAAAAAAATATTAACGAATTCAATTCAGTGACTTCAATTGAAACAAATTGCTGTGGTAGTAAATGGTTTCACAGAAGCTGTCTTGGAAATCTTGCTTACGCAAAACAAAACAAGTTTTGCTGCCCAGAATGTGGCGATACCGATAATTTTCGAAATTTTATGCTATCAAACGGAATTTATGTCTATGAAAAGTGAGTAAATTCGCGTTAATTCGTAATTTGAAATGAAATCTATATTCTTTCAATATTACATTTTTCAGAGAAAGTGATTTGGATCTGTGCATTGAAATATTTCCAACCAATTCGGATAAAAGCATTTAAGCGAGAGTCATTATATTTCATATGTGTGCACTTTTTCTGATTTAATTGCTGATGACAAAAGTTGCTTCGATGATACAAAAAATCGGAAGTATGAATTTTTGCATTCAATGATAATTCATAGTAAACAATAAATGGATTTGATTTCTCAACGGTCATGGTACTTTTATCTTCCAGCCATTTCTTCAACTCATTCATGTTGACTCGGCCGCTACTATCTCTTTCAGCACGAAGACTTTTCAAAAACGAATCAAATTTATTCCTATCAGGCAGTTCGAAATTTTTCAGCATTAAATTATTTAAAATATGTTTAGGCTTACAAACGCCCATGTCAAACATATCTCGAATTGCAGTTTTTGTGTCGTTCACTATTTCATAAGAGTTACAAGATGTGCATTCTGCTCATGATCATGGTCATCGATTGATTTAACTAAATTAACCCTTTGTCGCCACGAATCAAACAGCAAATACAAACTGGCTGAACGTTGTTTTTCTGCGCGAAATTTAACCTTATTACATCTAAACAATTGGCGCATCCCGTCGTCAGAGTGTGTTTTATAATAAGCAGACCATATTTTTATTATATATTATAACTTATGTGTAAGCATTAGAGTAGTCCAAAAAAAAAAGTTTTCGGTATCGAGATTCCCCATCCAGATTTGGATAATAGGATACGAAAAAACATATTTGAGACCATTTTTCATTAAAAAATTTCATCGGAAGCACCCGCCCAAATTTTTCGAAATTTTCTAGATTAACGAATTTGGAAAAAAATTAAAATCCAGAAAAAATGCTGTAAAAAATACGAAGTGGGGGGTTTTCAGCACGAGAAAACCGAATATGACGTAAGTTTTGCGATACGATCAATGTTTGATACATTTTTCGAACAAAAATCTGAAAAAATCACCAAAAATGTGGATTTTGTATGGGAGCCATAATTTTATGGTCTCGTAATGTCGTGAAACTTTGCGTAGGCATTCACATAAAAATAACATTCTGAAAGTTTGAAGAAATTTCAATACAAATTGAGGGTACCTCCCAAGCAAACGAAGGGCAATCGCACTTTGAACACTGCAGTTGTGCTGCTCTCTGACATTTATAAGTTCAACCCTATGTAAAGACATTGCTTTCCTCTTCTTCATTTGCAAGAAGCATGTGCGTTATAGCAGCTTAACTTTGAGATACCAGGTGGCAGCACATCTGCGTGTTCGAAACCCAATACATTGCTTTAAATGGAGTGCGAGCAGAGCGTGCAAGCAAAATTTTCGTTAACACAGTCAAAACCTGTGAATCTTATTTTCTTACCAAAATACATGATCCCAACAAGTTTTACGAAATTTAAATCTGAAAAAGGGGTACCTCCCAGGGACGTATTTGGGGATTTTTTATGACAAATTTCGAGGTTTTTATGCTGTTTTTTGTTTGACCCTACCCCCCATACAAAATTTTCGATTTCTGGCTCAAACGTGATTTGATGATTAAGTAACAATAAATATTGATTTATTGGATTTTGTTGACTCGAATTTTATTAGATTTTTTCCCAAAATATATGTCTACGGTAACTTAATCACCATAAAAACTTGTGAATCTTATTTTCTTACCAAGATACATAATCCCAACAAGTTTTCAGAGTTTGCGAAATGTCTGAATCTATATTTCCAATAGAATTTTATAAATAAATTTATTAAATATATTTGTATGTATAGGTGAGCCGAATGCGAACGAAGTGTGTGGACAGCGGCGACGAATTATATGTGAAAGAGGCGCACACAGTGAAGTGATCGTTATTTCTCATATTCGCTGCATGAAATCCGACAGAAGCATAGCCGCTTGTTTTTGTGAGAGTAGAAAGAACGAATATGAGAATGAATGAGTTGCGATAGCGTATTGTGTGCCATCTGTATTGCCGTTTCTTCACTCTCATATTCGCTATTTCTGCTCACGCATATGTAAACCGCTATGATTCAGCCGAATTCTACTGCGTATAAAAGAAATAGCGAGTACGTCACTGTGCGTTCTCGGTTCTCATACAATTCGTAGCCGCTGTCCACACACTTCGTTCGCATACGGCTCACCCATACATATAAACACATATTTTGAGAATAAATAATGAATTCACAAATTTCGCAAACACTGCAAGTTTTAAGACATTTTAATCAGAAATACCCTATATAGGGGTACCCCCCATACAAAATTTTCAAAAACGACAATTTTGCATGGGAGGTACCCTCAATTTGTATTGAAATTTCCAAAGAGAAGGAAGCCAGCACAGGCAAAAAAAAGCATTATTGACGCAGTAATTTTTTGTAAAAAAAATTGTTTCAGAATAAATTGAAAGTCATTTAAAATTTTGAAAAATAGATGATTTTTTGTGTTTCTTTGTTTCACTTTTTGAGCCAGCTGACGATATATATATATATGTAACGATTCGATATGTGATTCTTACATTCGTTTTTTTTAAAAGCGATACACCATTTTTTAAAATTGGAACTTTAAATTCCCATATTCTGCACTCTTGTTTATAATAAATAGGGTGATTGATAGAGAAAACGGGTAGGAAGACCAAATAAATCAAGTTATACCCTATAAAGTTTCACAGGGAAATCAACATCATTCATTTCAAACAAGAGTCATTTCTTCCGTAAGTGCCATAAAAAATCATGAATGGCGCACAACTTTTATTAAATGAATTTATTCACAACAATACAATAATTTTTTTCTGTCTTTTTAAATATTTCACAATAAAATTATATCAAAAATGTTAAAGCACATGTACATATCGATAAAGAAATAAAAGAGAGGAAAAAGCGTTCAAACCGTTTGAGATTTCTATAATAAATTGCACAAAGTTTGGCATGTCCTAAATTTCCGAACGTTTCGTTCAAATCACGAGTTTTTTTCTTCATCGGCTGACAATAAATTGTCGAGAAAACGATACAAAGTCATTAAAATAGAGTGTATGACCATCATCAATTATAAATTCAGTGTTTGAGCGATTTTATTTCATGGGTGGTTGTGTGATGCTAATTGTTTAAAATAATCACATGTTAAGTAACCAAATGTGGCTTCAACGTTGTTAAATTGACTGGATCATCTCGTGTTGCCGAGTATGCTTCACGCTCTTTGTCCGGATATTTTGTTGGTAAATTTGGTGAGTGTAAATTTACTTTTGCTGGATACCTTTAGCAGAATGGATAAAAAGAAAATAATTAACTTAATAATTCAATTTACCATATTCTATAATATTTACCGAACGCCAGCAATTTCAACTTCATAATCGCCACTAAGCACATATTCAGTGGTAACAGGTTCTTCTTGTCCATCTCCATCAATCTTCTTAATGAAGCCCAAGCAAACGGGTTTTTTAAACGTGTACCTAGAGAGGAATAATCAAAATAATCAACAAATAATCGAAATAATGGAAACATATAATGAAAATGAATATGTATACCCGTAGCCAGTCGTCGTCGTTTGGCCACAATAAATGCCATCGCGTAAAATGGGTTCGCCACCCCAGCACCATGGATCAATATCAACGTCATGATCGTTCAATAATAGTTGAACATACTGTCGCCGAACGCCTTCATCACGCTGCTTTAATAATGCATCTTTGCCGATAAAATCAACACCTTTCTGCAATTTCAATTAAAATTATTATTTATTTCAAAAAACATCGATAATTTTTAGCTCCACTTACATTGAATTTAACACGCCAAGCTCGTCCGCATTCCAATGGCGTTGTAAAAGTGTCAAGATCCTGTCCCCAATACGCGTAGAATTTTTCAATGCGTAACGTTCGTGTGGCGTAATGGCCAACATGTTTGATTCCATACTTTTGACCAGCTTCCCATAATCTTGAGTACACATGCATTGCAAATTCATTTGGTATATACAAAACGTACCCAAGCTCCCCTGTATGGGTCAAGTTCATTGTTCGAATGCCATCGGCGGAACCAATGTCCAATTCTTTGAATGTGAAAAATGGAAAATTCTTCGCCGATAAATCCGTGTCCGTTAATTCAGAGAGTAAGTTTCGTGTAAATGGTCCGAGTATGCAAATGGCCGTGTAAGTGGATGTTATGTCGGATAAATTGACACTATTATCTTTTGGCAGAAATCGTGTAATCCATGTTTTACAGCGCATTTGCTGTATTGTTGGAGCAATCATCATGAAATGATTTTCAGCCAAACGAGCAAAAGAACAGTCATTTTCATAACCTCCGTGGATATTTTGCATGCCAGTGTGAATGATCGAACCAACTGGAACATCAACATCGTTTGAGCATAGATATTGCAATAATTTAACAACTTCATCGCCCTTTGACCATATATCCATTTTGGTGAATGAACTGTAATCAGCGATGCCGACTTTTTCACGGCACGCATTATATTCGGACGCAACAATCTCAAACCAATGCGGTTTTGAGTATGTATCTGTATCACCCGCAACAAATGATTCTTCAGTCGCAACAATATCATCTTTTGAATAGTGCATGCCATTTGGATCAAAGTAATTCGGACGTTCATAACACATGGTCGATCCGAAAATTGCAGCGCGCGATTTCAATACCGTATAAATCGGCGACATTCTCAAATTTCGACCAGTTTTAAACTCATGAAACGGATACGGGATTTTATAGTGCATGGCAGGCACCTCCACGATACGATCACGTAAAAATTTTGCATTATTATGAATGCTCAGGAATCGTGATATATCCAATTCGTAGATATCGAACTTCGAATAACCCTGGATAATAATATCGGCGATGGCTTTACCAGCACCACCAGCTGCCGATATACCTACAGTCTTCATTCCGGCCGCAACCAAATAGTTTCGGATCTCAGGCGATTCGCCGAGGATCCATTTACAGTCCGGACTGAAGGCCTCTGGCGTATTTATCAAACTTTCCACATACGTATCTTTCAATTGTGGTACTCGCCTTAGAATTTCTTCCAACAATGGGTAAAATTGATCCCAATCGACGTCTAGCTCACGTTTATTTGCTTCCACTTCAAAATAAAATTGATTTTTTTAAATCAAAACTAGAGCTCAATATCATCAAAAGGAGAAGAATTGAATTGAAATGATAACTCACATGGAATTGTCACATTTTGGAAGGCTGGTTTTGTTTTTTCATCAAAACCTCCGGCTAAAATACGTCCATCCACCTCCCGAATATAGATTTGTCCATCTAAATCGCGAACAACCGGCATCATTGGATCTAAATTTATAATGGGTTTCGTATGCAAAAAATAGTGTTCGCCAGGTTTTAGCGGTATCTTTACTTTCGGTTCAGACATTTCTCCGATAGATCGTGCCCAAAATCCAGCACAATTTACGAAAAACTCGCAATGAATTCGGCCATAGTTTGTTTTAACCGCACTCACAAAGTTTTGTTTGTGTAAAATTTCATTCACTATACACTTTTCAATGACAGTCACGCCGAGTCTAACCGCCTCAGTAATCAATGTATCACATATATATTTCGGGTGTGCAACTCCATCCTTTGCGATATTGAAAAGAATAAATGAAAAAAAGTGTAATTTTTGAGTTTCGCTGATGCCACATTCTTAATTCGATCTTATTTCCACAAACCTTTGGAATCCAAATGCCACCAAGCAAATCACTCGTTTCAATTACTGAACATTTTTCGCCGCATTGTGATGGTGTTAGAATTTCACACTCAATTCCCCATAATCTATTTGCAAAAAAATGGTTTTTTTTTTAGATATTGTAACATAAACAAAGCAAAAAAAAATCACAACATACGCGCTGAGTGACTTCATCCGGCGAAATTGTGTCATTCGATCTCTGGTGCGTGCCAAATTCAATGAACCGCATTGTTTCCAGCCCGTTTTAAAACCCTTTGCCGTTAAGTCTTCGTATAATTTGATTGTTTGTTGAGCCAATAAGACCTGAGAATAGGTCGGTTTGAACGCACCAACCAAACCGCTTGAGTGCCACGTCATACCGCCACCAATTCTAAACCACATTTTCATGAACGAGAAGGAAAATAATGTTTAAATATTCAACAATAAAATAATAACAAACAAAAACCAACCGATCTTGTTCCAGCAGCACAACTTCATTTCCAAGACCCTTCAAAGCGAGGTGATAAGCAACAGCAGCTATGGCAATAATCAAATCATGAAAAAGCTTCAAATAATGTAAATATATATGCGTTACCATACCTCCCATGACACCGCCACCACATATAACAACTTGCGCATTCTTTGGAAGTGTATTTGATTCATATTTGGTGCGTTCTTCTGCTGCCGCTGCTGCCGTTGACAACATTGGCGAATTGACGGTGTGGATGCATCGGCTCGATGCCGGTGTGAATTTGCTATTTTGTACATTTTGTGTAAATCGTGCGTGTGAATGACAACGGCTGCCGTGAAAATAACCTAATGATTTTGATCGAATCGTTGGGAACACATTTGTACTCTGTTTATGATGCAAGCGTAAACAATTCATATTGACTAGCTAACCGCTCCAACCAGTGAAATCTATGTATTGTCAAAAAATTAACCAAATCTTATTGTTTCCATTTAAATTGACAAACAACACAATGTGTGAGTGGTGTTCAGTGTGAGCACGAAATTAAAATTGAACATTTAATCCAAATAATTGACCGAATGTCTTTTTTCGTTGATTTTTTTCACTCTTTGTGTCTCCGTCTCAATATTTTTGTTATTCTGACAGTCGAACGTCATTGCAATTTCTTATCAACACAGTGAATCGATTTGACATTTTGCCTAGGTTTACACCAAAGACACGAACCACCCAAGCAAAGACTAGCAACTTTGGTATTTTCGAATGAGCTTTAAGTTTACTTTTACCACGAGCACCATCTACGAGTGCTTTGCTGGAACTATTCACACTGACTTACCAAGAACGAAATCGACTTGATAGAGATCAAAGTTAAATAAATGTATTATGTAGTCGTGCGCATATCTTGCAGCACTTATTGCACCGTTAAGATATCTATGTAATGATAGTGATAAAATAATCAAAGCAATCGAAATGAAAATGCGATCAGTGTATACACTTAGTAATCGTTATGCATTTTATTTGTATAATTTTCATTTGTATCTCTGAAATAGTGTTTGTTGTTGTTTTTTTTTCTTTCGTCTTTTGATGTAGCATGTGGATTGGATTTTTTTGTAGTTTTCATTTTACCTTTTGTTCTTTTTTTAATTGTTATGATTAAATTACGATTAATATTACTTAAATTCTTATATTTTATTACACATAAAGTTTTTATTGTTGTTGCTGTTTTTTTATAAGTGAAATCTGATTTTGTCTCTGAATGTCGTCGATCATGAATGCCATGCTTTGCATCCGTGGACGAAGAGAATTCGATTCGAATACATAATATTGCCAATTTTTATTATTGAGTGGATTTATATCTGGTTTTATTTTTATCTTATTCTGTTTATGACATTGATATTGATTTTAGTTAATTTAATTGTGAATGAACATATGTGTGGTTATACCATAAAATTTGTTAATTGTCTTTGCCTGAAGTGTTTTATATTTTTTTTTCTCTCTCTCTCTCTATTTTTTCAGTTGCATCAATTTATTTTCATATCGTTTATTTTTTTTTAAATCTTCATTTTATGCAATTTTTATTTATAGACAATTAGTCGATTTTAACTGTTTTTTTTTTGTTCGCTCTGATTTTGCTTCTGTATATGTGTTTGTCTCTCTCAGTGTGTGATTTCATAGAATAATTAATTAAAATAGAGTTTTTTATGTTTTTTTTTTAAATATGATAGTTTTGCTCTTATTTTCTGGCAAATAGATTTCCATCTCTGATTCAGGGAATGGGATTTTGTTTGGTTATTGTAAATTGTCTGAAAAAAAAAATGTTCGAAATAATTGCATGACAATATGCTACAATCAATACTTATGTTTGAATTGGATTTGATTAAATACACAAATTCCATAATTTTAAATCTGTATTCTTTTCGCATTAATTTTACAGCAAACATTTAAATTACTCTCGTCCATTAAATTAGTAGTAGTTGTAATTTAGTTTAAAGATTCTCTTTTTGTCATTCCGTATTTTCTCTAACTCGCTGCGTATATTACGAAAATTCTCATTCAAAATTGTCTACGTTTTTTTTTTTTTGTTAAAATTTGCACCATAAATTTTTTAATCATCTTTTTTTTTAAATACTTGTTTAATTTTGCTAATTTTGTTTGCTCACATTTTTGTTTGACCAAAAGACATGCGTTTTTAATTTTTTTATACATCCAAAGTCTAAAATCGATTTAATCGAAAATGAACCATTTTTTTCAAAAACAAAATTTCGTCCTCGTTTACCATTTTCATCGAATATGCATAGAAACCGAACGATTTTTCACGAAATCATAGTTCATTCCAAACAATATAACTTCCTTTTTTTTGCAAAGAGAATCTGCGTCCATTTCCAAAGGTTACTCATTTAATGTGTGTGTTTTGCTCTTGCTCTCTCTAACTGTGCGCTAAGTTTAGGTTTTTTGTATGTGCTAAAATTCAACTCTGTATTTTTTTCTCACTTACAATTACGGTATAAATCTACGTAAATCTGAAAACGACAAAATCTGTCTGCATTTAATTTTTTTAATTAATTAATTTTAATGTTTTTTTCTTTTTATTTATTCTCCTTGATTAAGTAAAAGTGTTTTGTTTTAAATTCTGCTTTTAAATTGAGTAGTTATAAAACGTATATTTCAATATGTCTTTAGTTTGTTTTTATTGGTATGTAAATAGATCAGTACTCTACTGAATGCGAAGAAGATGCCAATCAAATTGGAAAAGTTTTTTTTATTCGGTTTATTCTTATTCCATTCGATCCGAAAAGAAATGTGTTCAAATTGCATTTGATCCAAAGCATTGCATAGCACTGAAAATTCGTTAACTCGTTTTCTTTCTGTCATCTCAAAAGACTCATGCTATCATCATTTGAATTTCGCGGTTTTTGTTTTTTCGTCATTTTGTTTTTTTTTTTTATTTGTGGATTTATTTTCGGATTTTGTTGATGGATTTTTCTTTGCTTAATTATGATAATGATCATTGATATTTGTATAAGACACGAAAAAACTGAAAAACATACAATACATACATGTGTGCATTGAAAAACAAAAAATCAACTCAATTCACTTAACAACGAACAATTGATATTGCAAATCTTTGATGTCGTATCTCTCTCTCCCCCCACATTGTTTTTAACTATTGATTTGATACTATTGGTCTATTGGTTTTGTTTTGTAGTTTGTAGTTGTTGTGTTGATTCGATATTATTTTTTCTATTGTTTTTGTTTCGGTTTTCTATTGAAAATTCATTTAGTTTGTATCACAGATGTGCTCTTAGTTATGGAATTGAGACAAAACATAAAAAAAAAAACATTTTCACTATTTCTTTCTCTCTGTTTTTTCTTACTCGGTTTTTTTTACTATTGTTAATATGTATTTGCTATTTTGTATCATTTGGGTGCCTATTGTCAATTTAACGTTATTTATAATTCAATGATTGGATTCTGTATTCCGTTTTGTTTTTAAATGAACAAATATAACATGGTATGTCTATTGCAGATATTTTGTGAATCTCGGCTCTTGTCTGGCGGTGTGTTTGTGTTTGTGTGTGTGTGTGTATGTATATATATTTGATGAGAAAATGCGTTGTTGTACAAGAAGCAAGAAAAAAAATATATGTATGTCTGTGTGCTTGTATGTGTCTTTGAACTGTTATGCAACAGTTCTTGAAATGGAACAGAAAAGTTTACATTTTTTATATTCTCTCTTCCACTCACAGAACGAAAAAAAAAATGAATTGAAAACTCAGTTTAAGTTGAAAAAAAGTGAAGAGAAAAATTAACTGAATTTAAGAAGAATGAGAAATATACAATATTTGTATATAGTATATAGAGTTCCAAAATGAAATGCAGAAACAAAAAAATTAAGAGAGCGACGAAAACTTTTTGATTATAACATTTAAATATCCTTCGGGGAAAAATTCAATTTTGCCGTTGCGCTAATAAATTGTAAATTTTTAGCATTTTTCGCACTGAACTCGTACGGTAAGTGTACGATGTCCATTTGCGCGCCATTCACATTTCACACAATCGTGTGTATGATGCGCTGTGGATGTGCTGTGGCGATGCATACACCAGTGACCATTGAAATGATTCAGTGTTGCATGTAAATTGCATCCGTTGACGCGTTGTGCGAGCCTCTTTTTCCAATTTAATCCGATTAGAAGTAACGAGCGCGTCTTTTTTCCATTTCTGTCATTCCTTCTCTTTTTGAGTCTCTTTCACTTCACGTTCTTCCTTTTTTTTCTCGCCTGTCTCGTGTCCTTTCTCTTTCACCAAACAGAAGCGATACTACTTTTCAACATATCTGTCTCTCTTCTATTTACTGTGAGAATTGCCATATTTTTTTTCCGCGGTAGTAGTAGAAAGTAAAAATGAAGAAATTTTGTTTTTCGAATACTTTTTCATGCTTTGCAATGTGCTCACTTGTTTCACAAATTCGCTTTTTGAATGCAATTTTAATTTGACGTTCTCTTTAGATCTTTTAATTGTATTTATTCAACTTACTCTTTCTCTCCCCTTCCTTCTCTCTCTCTCTCTCTCTCTCTCTCTGTTCCGATTTGTTCGTCGTTAATTTATATTTTAGCATCTACGTTGTTTAAAGTGTAGTTTGAGTCGTTTTCATTAATATTTATGATGTGATGCGAAAAATGTGGATCGTCCATGTCTTTATTTTAAAGTCTCATCTATTTTTTATGTCTCTTTTGTTCTTTTTCATCAAAATAGTACTTTGTTTACATATTAATTTTTCTCAAAGGAAACAAAATCTACTTTTTGTTTTGCGCAAGTAATTTTTTTCTTTCGCTCTCCCATCGAAAAAACAAAACGGAAAATTATTAAATCTCTATTTTTATTTATCCGCTACATGCAATATTTGTTTTTTTTTGGATCTTCTGAATGTACTACTGCTTTTTGTCGCAAAAATTCGAAAACGAAAGCCATTTGGTTTGAAATTGCAACCGTTATGCGTGCCTTTTTTTCATATGATAATACATTGTCAAATCGTATAAATCTGGTTTCAATCTAAATATTTTGAATATTTGATGCGCATCGATAAATTTAATTTATCTTATTTTCAACCATTTCTTCTTCCTTTTTTCCATTTAATCGTTTTGAGCGCATTTCTTGTGTAAAAAGTACCACAAACATTTTTGATCAAAAGCAAGCATTTTTTTGACTGACCGATCGTTTTGAATTTCTTTTGTTTTTCTTGATTCACAGAACTAAAAAAAAGGTATTATTTACACAAATTAAATCGTATATATTGAAGAAAAAAAAACTGCTCAAAGCAACAGAAACAATTACAATTCAAAAATCGATTCTATCAACCAAACTGAATATTTATAATAATAATAGTAATACTTGAGTTTAATACTTATTGCCACAGAAAAAGAAAATATCTAACTAATCTCCCATTTTAAAACAGAAAATGGACGAAATTTCTTCAATTAAATAGCTAAACAAAAAAAAAAAGGATGAAAAAGTTTCTCTCTTTTCTTTTTCTTCATAAAACCCGCAACAAAAAACGAAAGAATGACATTAAATTCCTTAAAGAAAATTAAAACAGAAAGTGATTATGTGTGACACAGATTGTTCGATTGAAAAACTACACATATATATAGATATAGATACGCATGTATAAAGTAATATCGAAAATGTGTGTAAAATGATGCGCCTTGTGCCGCGGCCAGAGTTGAAAAACAAACGAACCAAAATAAAAACTAAAAACTAAAGAAAAACACACACAATTATCATCATCAATGTTTTATGTTGTTAATAGCTGTGAAAAGTGATTTGCCTGCTCTTGGCTGCAGAATGGAATCATCGTTGATGGGCAATGATTCCATTTTTAGAAATACAGTTATCCTTTGTCTTTACCCGACCCAACGCTAACGCCCAATAAATGGTCGCCGGACATCAAACCGCTCGGTTGATGGGCGTAGTTTCGAATTTGATGCAATGAGATCAATTGATTCGGAAACGAGTTTGTATTTTGGTTAACGTTTTTGTTTGGAAAACTGATCGCATCATATAAATACGGTCGCTGTGCCATCGGATGATGTCCGATTGAATTAAGATGCGGCGTCATCGAATTGATCGGTGTGAATGCTGAATTTGTGCTGGTTTTTGTATCGTATGGACCTGGAGTGGCCGACGATGATGGTGGCTGTTGTTGTTGTGCCAAATGACGACTCACCACCAAATCTTCGCCAACATCGTCACGATGACTTTCAATCAATCGATGATGTGATTGTAAATCGTTTGGCTGATGACCGCTACTCATGCCATACTCGTGCGCTTGAGCCTGTTGTTGTGCCTGCAGTTGATTCTGTGTTTGTTGTTGTTGCTGTTGCTGTTGTTGTTGCTGCTGTTGTTGTTGCTGTTGCATGACATCGGTCAAACTGGCTGCCGAATCTGGGCTCACCTTTGGCCAATACGAATTTGCTTCGGCAACGCTTGGCAATGGATTATTATTCAAATTCAAATTGTTGTTTGCATTGTTATTGTTGCGATTATTACCACTATTTGAATTGGTGGTGGTATTTGTTGTGGTTGTTGTTTGTATTTCCGATATTGGCGGCCGTTTGTCAGTGCGTTCGGCATGCTTTTGCATGTGTTTCGTTAAATACGTTTCCTGTGTGTATGATTTACCACAATATTGGCAAATGTGCGTCTTCAAATGTTTGGAATCCTTGTGTTTTGGAATGTGTTCGAGAAGTGATGGTTCGTCGCCGAAACACTTGTAGCATGAATTGCATTTGAACGGTTTATCGGTTTGATGGCATCGCGAATGCGATTGCAAATTTGACAATTGTGAAAATGCTTTTTGGCATCCGGTGTGACGACACTTGTATGGTTTATCACCGGTGTGAGTTCGAATGTGCTGTTGCAAGTGTGACAATTGTGTGAATTTTCGTTGGCAAATTTCACAGCGATACGGTTTAATGCCCAAATGAATGCGAGTATGTTGCGATAAATAGCTGGAATTGGCAAATGCCTTCGAGCACTGTGTACATTTGTACGGCTTAGCCTCACGCATATGAATCTGTGTGTGCAACTGTAGATCGGCTTTTGAGCTGAAAATCTATAAAAACATAGAAATTTGGATGGAAGAGAAAAAAAAAACATGCAATTTAAAAACAAATTTTTTTAAACGTTAAAATATCGATTCGAGTCTAAAAATTACTATCTTTTAAGCATATATTTTATTTATTTTCGCTTTCAAACGGTGTTTGACCATGAAACTAAATGGCGCAGTTGCCATCGGGCAAATTAAAGTACTTGAAAGTAAAACCGAATTCAAGAAACCATTTAAGGTCATACTCTTGCTGCAAACAATTTTTAATGCTCCAAATTACCAATTCGATACAATTGTAAAATATTGAACGACACGCTGCCAACAATTTACTATATCGCGGCAATTCAATGAAATCGACAGTAAATTTTGTTGCCAACATTCAAGCGAAACCTTCTCCCCATACGAATGAAAAAAAAAAACTGAAATAAAAGTCATCATCAATATATGACTTGAGATATTTGAAAAAGAACACACTTAACAATGAAAGAGTGTGAGTGAAACACGATTTCCTGTATGCGCACATTGTAAACAACACAAAATACGAAAAATTGCAATTCATTGTTCCTATTCAAACAGAACATTTTAACTGAGTATGGATTATATCCACCTCATCATCATCATCATCGCTTTTTTTTAAATTGTAAATGTGGCAAAGATTACTCATTATTAATGATCTTCGCAGAAATTACTATACACTTTACCTTATTCATCGCATAACTCATCAATTTTTGCACCGACAATTACAAAATAAGTCAAATGCGTTAAAAATCATTACGCCAACCATTTTTGAAATAAAGAATGAAATCAAAATTCACGAAAATATTGTTCAAAAAATCTTCTGCTGTTGATTTTATGCCATGCTAATTTTGAGTTTCGCTTTTTCACAAATATGGCATATTTGAAGCGATAAAATTGAAGTGTATCCATTTGAGTCAGCCCTCAAATTGAACTTAAAACACCAAGCGTCGACCACATTTGGTGTGTATTTGGAAAAGATTCATTTCGAATTGACAAGCAAATCATTTTTATTTGAATACTATGCATTTGAGTTTGAGTACCAGTTCACATGCTTTTAATTAAATTAAAATAGACAAAGAAAAAAATGTGACGCTTCGACTGCATTTGAATTAGTTGCAAATGGTTTTTTATTTCATTGGTAAAATGAATACACACACACACGAAATCATGTGAATAGGCGAATATGTAAATTATGCTGCTGATAAAAATGTTGAAAGTTGATTGGATTGTGTGTATGTGGAAACTGGATTTTAAAATACATTGCGTCGTTTGAACTACTTTTACCGAGAGACAGATAGACGTGGCGAGGTGAATAAAACTACTCAAAATAGCACTTAAGCAAGTTGTATAATCAACAAACCGCTTTAACTGTTTGTGCTTTATTTTGAAAAATTAAATGATATTTTTTTCGGTGCCGCAATGAGAAATCCATTGAGTCTAAAATGCTTCAAATGCTGCTCTTAATGAATGCTTGATTTTTCTGAATTGTAAATATACCCATAGCACCGCCTGAGTATATTGAGTGTTGAGCTGCTTGATACATGAATCGACTTTGTCACTAACTGTACTATGGGGAATTAGCTCAGATGGTAGAGCGCTCGCTTAGCATGTGAGAGGTACCGGGATCGATGCCCGGATTCTCCAAGATCTTTTTTTTTTCATTTTCGTTTTTCGTTCTATTTTGATCAATCTTAATTTTTTACTTATTGATAAAATTACGAGTTGAAAATATTTAAAAAAAAAATATTTTAAACTATTAAACAGCAAAATTGTGTTATCTACACCATTCATTCGATTCAATGTTGAATTTTATCAAAAAATTAATAAATTTCATTACCATTTGGTGTGACATGTGCTAAATATAAAAGCAAACACACTTTTATCATTTTCGTTGGCAGAGTTTGGAGCAGTTAATTAAAAATAACTGGCGAATCCCGGTCAAGAACATATGTGACGCTGCTTTCGGTATCATTCAAAAAAAATTCCGAGTCACATGGTTTATAATGTATGAAATAAAAAAAGATCTTGGAGAATCCGGGCATCGATCCCGGTACCTCTCACATGCTAAGCGAGCGCTCTACCATCTGAGCTAATTCCCCGTCTGTAGAAAGTGTAACATGATCGATCCATGTAACGATTGAATGATTTTCTGAATCGGACATATTTATAATGCTAAATCGTGTACTAAATTTTAACATATGCATAAAATAAATTGTTCACAAATCAGCAAAATTGATTGAGCTCGCTACGGCACGCTTAAAATGTTGATGCGGAAAGAATACATTCCGATTAAATTATTGATGACAATTGAAAATATTTGATGAGACACGGAAAATTGAAATGTGGAGAAAAATAACAAGTAAAATGAAATAGTGAATATCGTATCTATAGCGACACATTTAGTGACAATGTTGTTGTTGATGGAATTTGAATGTTACACTTATATGAATGCAGTCGAAAAAAGAATTCGAAATGCACATATGAAAAAGCAAACACGGTATATTTTTGAATAAGACTTAATGCGAAAAATATGTTTTACTTGATATTTTGATTACGTCAATTCTATATAGTTTTTTATAGAATAAGTTCTTATTGCATTACGACGGCAGAAAATTATATTCAATAAACTTTTTTTTTGACATAAATAAAGCCTCATAAAATCAAAAATGTATGTTATGATAAAACTTTTTATAGCTCACAGTAATAACAACAACAAAAAGATCAATACATGAGATGAATGTTGTAACTTAATTTAAGCGCATTCATATTGAAGAAAAACTTTCGAAACGATTCCAATATTTACTTGCACTTCATTTTTTTCTGCCGTCGATTCATTTAAAAATTCATACAATTTATGAATGTGTTACATTAATACACAAGTGTCTCACTCAGTTTTTAAAAATGCATAAATAGTTCATCGCCGTTGAAAGTGCAGTTTCTATGTTTATACATAAAAAATGCCAAATTATTGGAAAATCACAATTTTGTGTGAAGAAGCATGTTTACAATATTCATAACGCTAGAACCATATTATTTTTTGGATTAAGACTTACATAGTTAGATATACATATTAAGTTTAACTTGAGTGCACTGAAAAAAAATTGAATATCAGAAGACGAGATATTCAAAAGATGGCTTGAAGTTGATTAGTATCGCCATGGTTTTCTGGTTTCAAAATAATCCTATGATTTTATCGAGATAATGTTGATATGCAACTTTGGCGGAAGCACTTAATAACCTTTTATCAATTAACCATCAAAAGATCTAACACCTTATGAAACAAACTGTCAGTCTATCAAAAATTCAAATTATGCAAAACCGTTTATTTTTTTCGTGAATGCCAACGCGAACAGGCACTGATTACAACAAAAAATAACAATCAACTTTGTTGGAATAAGCATATGCGATAGTGAACATTTGTCATTTAATTAATTTAAAGACTCCAAAAGACTAATCCGACAAATAAACCATTTCTATTTGTAGAAAAACCAGGACTATGACATTTTGGGAGTGATTGATTAGATTTTTTTAAAAATCTTTGAATACAATAGATTAAAGAGCTTGTGAATATTTTAAAACTAACCCACATGAGATAGAGTCAATTTGAATTATGTTATGCATAAAAATGATTAAGCATGTCATTTAAAAAGACGTTGCTGTGAATAGAACTAGCTTCAAATAAAATGCTAAAATCAAAGAATAGAAGTTGTCTGTTTTAATTACATCTGATTTCATTTATTTATAACGTTTACCGAAAATCTCGTAGACCAAAACCATAAGGAATTCTGTTAAAAATGAAAATTTTCTGGAACAAGTGAAAACCAAAAGGCGTCAAATTTATCATGTACACATTTGGTAAATAAGTGGAAAAACATGTAACCTGTCTGAAATGTGACAATGTGTGTGTATAGGTCTGCATATGTAAATTTTATATCTTTTTGAAGTGGTGTAAATGAGCGACGAATTGAAGAGAAAACAACAACAACAACAAAAAAATAGCGAAAACCGATTATGCTGGATTTAATGCAATCATTCTATGGCCGAACAGAGCAAAAAGACAGTTTCGTACCTTTTTCGAGCCTTTTTTGCGACCGCGTCCATCAGTTAGCGGTACCGGCGGTGGTGTTGAACTGGGCGATATCGATGATGCATTGTATGCGGAATCAATTTCATGTTTTTCGACTTGTTTTAGAACCGATTCAATTTTATCATTTTGTTCGTCAATCAGTGCACTAACGTCGCTCTTCAAATATTCCATGCCATTGTCATGATGTGACTGATGATTGTGCTCGTGTGCATTATTATTGTTGTTATTGTTGTATAATTTGTATTCTAGTTGAAGTGCGGCAGCGGCAGCAGCGGCCGATGCACTCTGTGGACCAGACGACGGTGATGATTTCAAATCGGTGTTGTTCATGGCAATGTGATTCAAAGTGCCACGTTCGTTAAGCGACCGCAACTGATCGATGGATCGATGCATGTGATATAAATCGGTGGCGGGTATCTCGCCAATCAACGGTGAATTATGATAATCCAAACCACCGCCATGCGATGGCCGGTAATCAATTACGGACTGCATCGAAAATGGATTTTATTTATTCTGATTTTCACAAAATTTTGTTTTTTTATCAAATGTTTTTTTTTTCGTTTTGTTTTTGTCAACACCAAATTAGATGCAATTTGGAAATTTTCTCCGGTCGATCGGTGTGTGTTTATTTTTAATCACAAAAGTTTGTCGAATTTTTTTTTTTAGTTTAGTGCTTTGAAGAAAAATAAATCATATCACTTAATCACTTGAATTGGAATTTAGTTCATTTTTTTCCTCGCTCTCTTGCTCGCTTCAAAATCATAAAAAAACAATCAACTGTCCACCAAAAGTCATTCGAAATTGTTGATAATAACAAAGTTTATTTTTTTGACGCTGGTTCGAAACACATAAAAAACTGCCGGAAAAAGCAAACGTTTTTTTAAAACCGTTTTATTTTTTATTTCAAAATTATCGCGCAAAAGGATTTATCATCATAATCACTGTGTGTGTGTGTGTTTCGGTGTGTTGTCAAGCACTCCAAATTGAATTTCGAATTTTAGATGGCAGAAAAAAACATTTGTAATGAATCACTTGTGAGCATTTATGCCCGTTGCCGCAAACACCATAATTGATGCGCAAACACCCACAAGAACCTTTTTTCATCGATATATATCAGCAACGATTCAGTTCAATTTAATTTGATTTTCAAACGAATTTTCTTCAAATTTCTTTCGAAGCGTGCGTGTGTACGTTTCACGTTCTTATTTTATTCACACTTGACTTTGCCCGTTGTCATCATCATCATCTTTAAACACGGTGTGTATGTTCGATGATGCTAGCTCGTTTGTTCAATTCAATCCGTTCACATCCGCGTTTAATCTATTTCGCGTGCAATGTTGCATCGACGGAATATATGCTATGCTATATGCTTTTGTTCGGGCTAAGAATCCGTAATAGTGTGTATGACATAGAGAGAGTGTGTGTGTTTGTAAGCCGAAATTGATGTTTGTTTTGGTTAAACGACTTGTTGTTATTTATGGCGATGCTTTTCTCTGCATTTAATTCCTTTCTGTGTCAAATGTTTGTTTGTTCTTTTCTTGCACTTCCCGCGTGAGCTGCTTTACGAAATGGATCGTTACAAATGAGATAATTTTCGTGGATTTGGTTGTTTTTATGATTATACCACCGTCGTCTGGATTTTCACCGCCGAAATGAGATGTGAAATGCGACACACAAAAACTTGGCGAGAACACGTTGCACTTTAAAACCGAACCAAAAAAACCAACGAAATAAAACGGTCGAATATGTCGAAGAATTTTGTTTTTAAATTTTAACGTGTGTTGTATTCCCGTTTATTCCCTTCGTTCGTTCGTTCGTCTGTATTTTATTCTCGTTGGAATTGAATGTTTTGTGTGTGCCGAGATTTTTGTCGCGTCACTGACGGTGTGTGTACTGTTATTGTTGTAGTGCGGTGTGTGTTTAACTTCAAATCGTGTGTTGTCCAATTCAATGTAAAGCCTCGACTAAACTTTACGGAGTCACGAAAAAAAGCTGAAACAATATATTCGGTTCTCTAATTCGCTTCTATATGATGATGACGACAACGAAGACTACGACTATTAACCACCACCGATGCTTGCTCTCTCGCTTGCTCTCTTTCAATTTCATTCGCTCACTCTCTGCTCGCACACAGTGTGTGTATAAAAATGCGCTATGTATACCCGTTCGGTGTGTGTTCCTTCTTTTTTTCGCCTCATTTCCAGATACAAATGTGCGGATGAAATGAACAACACACAAAGAGTACACGAAAAACGAGAAGCAGCACCACCATCAGTACAAGCGACAACGACGGCAACAACGGCGGCAGCAGTAGCACCAGCAGCAGAAAAAAAAATTATATTCTGTAAAATATCTATATAAAACACATTTGGTAGATAGACGTAATTCATATAGCCGAGAGCAGAGTGGCGAAGCGCGGCAGATTGACAACGGCAGCATGCAACGTATAAATGGGGATGACGCGTTAGCGAAAACGAGACACAACGACTTCAATTCGAACTGAACCGAACCGAATGAAAAAATATAAAAATTATTATGTACTTGAATGTTGTGTGTGCAGTGCACATTATGTTTGTTGTACTTACGTACACTTGCAATAACGTGTATGTCTCTCACTCACACGAATACACAAGCGCGCGCGAAACATCAAGTGTATAGTACATACAATTTTTATTATTATCGGCAAATGCTTGTGTACAATCACACCAAGTGTGTCGTGTGTAGCATACGATGATGATGCTGGTACAATTCTCTCTTTCTGTTGATACTGCTCTCTGCTGCTGCTGTTGTTGTTATTGCTACACATTTTTCTGCTGATGATGCTCAGATCACCCAAACAAGCATTATACCGATTTTTATAGCACACAGATAACGACAAAAGGACCATACAGCCACTCATAGCAACACACACTGTGCCACGGAAGCGGCCGAAACATGAGAATCTCTTGAACCGCAAATACATACATGCATTTTCAATATCCACAACCAACTCACATACACACACACTCTGTTTTATATACAGGACGAATTCTTCTGTTTTTTTCCCGCTGCTTTTTTTCTTGATTTTGGTTTTTTTTGCGCGCTCGCCTTCGACAGCGCCAATATAAAAATGCTGCTTCGAATACAACAGAAAACGAAAAAAACGACAACAAGAAGTACGAAAATCATCATCGGCCGCTCATTCGCTCGAACCGTCAATACTACGCTTTCAAGCTATCCGAAAGCGAGATGGAATACCACAGCAGCGACGATGGAAAACTGCTTCACAGTGAAAACAAAAAAGAATTTTTCTGTGTTTACTATTGAAAGTAAACGGAAAAATTCGAATTGAGTCTACAATATACCGTCATATACAGCAGTCATTATATCGAATATATGACGATGATGACGACGACGACGACGAATGGAAAGAAAAAATCGTGCACGCCGATTTGATTTTTTTCTCTCTTGCTTTTTTTTCGGGGATGCGAAATAGTATTCAGTACTTTGCGAAAACATGAAAAAAAATCGCAACTCCAAACGAATTCTATAGTACGAATGAACAGAAGTTCATGTTTCGGCTGCTGTGATACAAACCTAGAATCTAAAAGTGAATACGATATAGCACAAAAAGGGATAGATGTAAGAGACCAAACTCATACCACATCCACACATACACCCCCCATCAAACATATCGCAGTTGCAGTTGAATGGCGAAGAGCAAGGAACAGCAACAGCATATTGCTTTCCGTACACTTTGGCTAAAAGAGTGTGTATGTGTGTATGTGCGTATATGTTCGTGCACCAAAAGCCGACTTGAACCTTTTTAAATTGTCGAAGCACCGAAATTCATCACACCACACCGCACGTCGAAAGAAAAAAATACATTTTCCCCATTTTTTTCCCGATGTCAAAATACACACATACACATACGATTTCTTTTTTCGCCGCTGCCTTTCTCAATATAAAAAAACTTATACAGATGCAGTGAAAAGTGTGCGTTGCTTTTTAAAAAGCGTTTCATGGTCTTTCGAATGTGATGCACACAAAAGTATACTGAACCACGACTACATGAATGGTCGAAAGGCAGAACTTTTGCATTCACTTTGACGCGATGCTATGCCATTTAAAATAGAATTCAAAAATGCCAAGTATTTCGACATATTTCAAATCATGAAATGTCTGCCATTCCTTGCTATTGTTTTGTCCTCTTCTGTGTTTATCCACATATTTTTTTTTATTCTTTCGCGCTGAATTCATTTCGGATTGGAATTCACTTTAAAAGATTTTATGGAAAGAATTTTGAACTGTTTTCGTATTGCAAAGAACGCGTTAAAATAATAAACAAAGTGGTCGACAGACAAGCCAAACAACAATTCATTTTTTTTTTCAAATTCTTTTGCGTGAGAGAAAATATGATATGACCTCAACCGATCAACAGAGAAAAAAAAAACATAAACACATACGTAACAAGTGCAGAAGTTGAAGAAGCGACGAGAAAAACATCAGGTTGGATGTAAACTTTTCGCTGTGAAGTATGAATTAATCACTCATTTTTAAGGAATCGTAAAAAAAGTTTTTTTACGAGATTCAACGTACATTTTTCATAGCACTGGCGCATAATCAATTTATTTTTGCAGACAATTTGATGCATTCGCCATTTGAGAATTGAATGGAAGGTTCAATGCTATTTCGAATGAAAAGTTGGTATTTTTTTTTTTTTTTTCAAAAGAAAAACATCCATATCATATCAAATGGGGATGTATCTTGTCGACGGAAAAATCATTTTCGACATGGAATATTATGTAGGTAAATTAAGTGATTTGTTTCATTTGATGATGGGGATGGAGTGATATGATGTGGTATGGTTGGACAGGCCTACAGCATACAAATACACATAATGTCAATATCAATTTAAAACGACCGAAGTTTTATGTGCAAATTCTATTGTCTCTATTAGAGAGATTCGGCGAGAATATATGTATGCGTGAGAGGGTGTGCATGTGTGTGTGTGTGGGTTCGACACAAGTGGAAGGGGTTATTTTTGTAAATCGGCGACTAAAACATAAAAAAATGTCCGTGCAAAAAAAAGACTGAGAATACGTACATAAGTAAATAGCGAAATAAAAATGCAGAGTCGAACAGTGTGTGAGGGAAAAAAGCGGTAACACCGACAATAACATCAGCAGTATGATGGAGAAAAACTCCACTATCAATGCGAAATGGACCGATACTTGGCTGACCGGCAGCGTACAAGAGATGGAACATTGGTCGAAAGCATTTTTTCTCGTTTCAAAAACCGATTTTTTCTCGACAACCCCTTCCCACACACTGCACATGCACACACAATCATACTATACTATACAACCGCGCGGTTACCGATTTTTTTAAAATTCATTTTGTTCTCTGTTCTCCCAATTTCTCGTCTACTAAATCCTCTATGTATATAAAGTTGGAGAGCATTTTTTCCACAAATACAGACACACACAGACACAAACACACAAATTGAACAAGCCGAACGCCAAAAATGCGCTAGCTCGTTGTGTTGTGTGCACGCACATCTACACTCAAAAAATCGGGAAAAAATTCACATTACATTTTTTTTCCATCCAATATCGCCATCTCACTCATTCGCTTTACGCTTATGGTGGCATTGAGTGTGTGTATTTGTCTTTGTATCGAACACATTTTTTTCCATTCACTCCGTTTATTTCATTCGGTATTGGACACAAAACGGTTGAGAGAAGAGCGAAAAAAATCCACCAGCCAGAATTCACACAATAAAGCATCCAAGTTCAGTGGTGTTGATTTTAGATTGTATGCGAGCGTGTACAAATCATCATATTCTATGTACAAACCTTCAGAATATGCATCTCGAACACTGAATCGAATATAAAAGTGCACGTATTCGGCTTCACTTACAGTCGTACACACAAAACACATTCGAACATTTTTTTTCCCCCATTGAACGACAAAAAATGGGCGAGAGAGAGAGAATGAGTGAAGGCGCGCGCGAATCTTCTCTATTTGTCTGCGTTTTATCGCGTGCTGCAATCGGTGGTGGAGAGACGCCGAGCAAAAAAAGGGTGATAGTAGATTTCAAATACACAACAGGCATCCATATAGACGCACATACATACACACAAGCCAAGAATCGTTCGCATTCAGAGTTAAGAGTATGAGAAGTGGATGTCATGTCGCGTTTTTGAGACGAAGATGCATGCAGCGAGCCGGAGGTGTCATAATCGTTTTTCTTCTTCTATTTTTTTTTTTCGTTCCATCGAAACCAACTTTTCTGCGAATTCATTTTTTATCGTTCACCCGCTCGCTCGTACGTTCATTTACCATTGAGTATGTGCGCGCCTTTTAGTTCGTCAATGCTTGTAAAAATCCATAAAAATCACAGCATAAATACGTACACAGAGTGGGATTTACGTGCAATCTATCGTGTGTGCAATCGCCACTGCTGGAAACTGTACATAAATCATTATCAACAGAATTAGCAGCAATGAATTTGATTCCTAAAAAAAAAAAAATATGGACGAATTCATTCGATTTTCATCTTTATTTCAGAAATGCACGAATTCCCAAAATGAAATAAACGCAATTTTGAATGCCAAATAATATTTGATCGAGAATAAAAATGTTGATTTAGAATTGTTTGTTTCGTGCCGGAATTAGACATTCATTGCGAGGTTTGTTATCGAGTAATGTACAATGTATATAACTCGTTTCTTTTTTGTTCGTGTATGTTCGCATTTTGCATACACGCGCACACACATATATAGAAATTGGCAGAAATATGCGTGCAATGGTAGAAAAATTGTACATAATTCCTGGGTCGATGAAACGATTGGCAATAGGCAATTGTCATTTATGTTGCTCTTTTGTTTCGACAGCACAGATATTCTTTTCGTGCTTGTACTCGCATACAATAGTCATGTTTATGAAAAATGTACCGTTTCACGTTCGACAGGTATTTTTCGTTGATTTCCGCGACTGCTGCACAATTGCACTATACATACGTTCCATTGAAAACGAGTGAGAAATGGTGTTTTTTTTGCACTTTTTCACACACACGATTGGGAAGAACACGTTTTTGGTATGGTTAAAAGATCAATAAAGTGTTCGGTTTGCAACGCTTGATTTCAATCGGACCGACTAAGAAAAAAAAGAGAACACCATTAATAGATTTGATTCTTTCATTTATCCCCTATGCACACACACATACACAATTTTCGAGAAATGGAATCATTTGTGATGTGATTTAGAATTGGCCGATGATGATTGTGCATATGCATCGTGAACATAAATTGAATCGGTTTAGATTAACTTGCATTAGCTTGGCTTGGCTTGGTTTGGATTTCTCTGGTTTCATCAAAACCCAATAGCCACAAATGCACACCGGCCCGAGCATTGCTTTCTCGTATCCATTTTTATGGCCATTCTATTCGCATATTCAAATCAGAGTGTGGGATATTTCGCGTTGCCATTCGGATATGAGCGTTCAGTCGATTTTTTAAATTCTTTCTCTCTCTCTTTCTCTCTCTCTCTCTCTCTCTCTCTCTCTCTCTCTCTCTCTCTTGTATTTTCCGGGAATGCGCGAGCAATAGATTTTGATTTACGGAGCAAAATATGCAATTATAGCATTTTATTATGTTTTTAAATAGTTTTCTGTTCTTTTTTTCTCGTCGCAGTCGTCGTTCAATTTTTTATCCGCTATTTCGTTGTTACTCTGTATGCTTATGTATGTATATATATCCAAATTTTTTCCAATTTGGCCATTGCCTATCACATAGAGGTGATATCCACTCATTCATTTTTTCCATCATTCTCTCTCGCTTTCGCTCGCGCCCTTTGCATGCACAAAAATCGCACTGAGCGCATACAGCTATGGCTATTTATATTTATTTTGTCTGCCATTTTTTCCGTGGATCGCATTTAGTTTTTCCTATTTATTTCATCAAATTTTTGTGTTATTTTTTTGAAGCGCGCGTCCGTTGATTCTCTCTCGCTCTTGTTCGATGTGGGGCTGTTTTCGGGGTGTACATGTAAATGTGCAGCATGCACATGAAATACCAAACATGCCCGGGCAACGCAAATAAAATATTATTTTTTTTCTCTCTCGCTGAGGCTTCAGAAAATTCATTACAGTGCCGAATGAAACGATACAACAACAGAAACACACACACACAATCATGCAGCATGAAAGCGGAAAAAATGTGTGCGAATTTTTTTCGTATTTAATTTTAAACAAATAATGACTAACAATTGTGTAAATGAACGTTGAAAAAGGATAGCCACCGTTGAAATAGTTCTGGTGCACATTTCATATTTCATCGCTCGAGTACATGTTAAAAAGTACGATTGGGGGACCAGAGAGAGGGTGGACGGAGTGAAAAATGAAAAAAAGTATATTACATAAAAAAATCGATTTTTATTCGTTGCTATATGCGTTTGACGCGCGCTCTGAGTGTGTCTCAATTCGCTTTTTTCTCCCTAGCTCTCTCGTTCATTCAACTGAATGTCGAAATTCGCGTTAACATAGACCATGGTCTACAAAATCTACATTTATGATACTCTCGCATTGGGCATATTGCATTCGGGCGATGCAACCATCAGCTGCCTCAAATCGACTTTTTCTTTTCATTCTCTTTCTCTCTCTCTCGCTTTGTTGTTGAGCAACGTTTTTTTCCCATTTTACATCTCTGCGAATTACCAAGGAAGAAAAAAAACAGCAACCGAAAGTTGCAACAACAGTAGCCAAAATGAACGGAACATGAAAATTATATGAAAAATAAATAGATTTTAATCAGCAAAAAAATCATTTTAATGGAGAAACAAATAAAATGCCAACACACACACACATGTTGGCGCATAGATACATATGCATAACATGAGTGGGAGACAGGGGCGAACAGTACTCGATGGAATTTGATTTGCAATATGAGAAACATTCGTTTTTTGACTGCATTCGATTTTTTTTCGCCATTAAAATAGAATCAACCCCAAACTGGCAAGAGTACGAGCACCGAGGATGTGCACAGTTTGTGTATGTATTTGTGTGCATTTAGCAAATATTAATGTAGCCCTGTTAAATTATACGAATTAAATTTTCCGCATTTTTTCGCCCCCTCTTTTTCGACGCCACACTATCTCGCCTGCCACATAACATTATGTAAATTGAAAATGTACAGACACACATACCGGCACTGTGTATATGTGTGTTACACACACACACACACCCAAAACAAATGCTAACAATGTTTGATGGAATAAAAAGCAAATTCGACTAATTTAAATTGAAAATTACGAGAAAAACTGTAATGAAATCATCCCATTGAATCATTGTTTATCAATACAGTAAAACTTCAAATAATTTATTTGATTTTCGGCATAAAGGCGTTAATTTATCTGATTTGCTAAAATCATTTTATCCATAAATGCGTGCGCGTGTGTGTTTGTGTGACAAATAAACATTTGTTCAATCAGTTAATGTTGTTCAACTGAATTGAGTAGCCCTTGGCCGTCTGCTTCAATGCTTCATATCTGGAAAATGCACCTATTGAATTACTAGTACAAATGATTCATTTAAAAATGTATCATTCTGTCCAACAAGATCGTTTACATGACGAAGGATGAAATGATAGAAAGAGTATAGAGTTCAGAGTGAACGAGAACAAAACACCCGTAAATTTGCGATCCAAATTATGAATAAAGAAACCGAATTCACGCGCCGAATTTGTACGCCATAAGTTGAAAATGAGCAAAGACTACATGCAAAGCCGTATTCAAGAAATCGACCTTGAACGGCATTTTTTTTGTTATAAAGTACACCAACGAATCGTTAAAAAAGCAAATGTAATACATAATTGCGAATCATTATTCGTTGAATATAAAATGTTACATTTGAACACCATGTCTATTGAATGAGAGAATAATTACTGCAAAAATTGCCTACATCGAATATAATATGGATATGAACATTGTGATAAATGGTATTGAGTGTCGGACGCTGATTTGTTTCTTTTTCTTCTTTGCTTCTTTTCAAAATCGTGTGTGCGTTTATTTTTGGATTTGGTTATGGCTATCAAATGCGTGCCAATAAAGTATATGCACAAAAAAAAACAAATGTTTTCATTCTCGCCCAGACAATCGGTGCCTTAAGTACGTGTATATCTTTGCTAAATTGTAAAGACCATTGTTTTGCCACTCAATTTTCGGCAGTCCGTAAATGTTTTCGCACAGCCAAAACAACGAAATCATCTATTGAAATTTATGCTGAATTTTGCATGCGAAACTAAGCCAATTTTTGGTACATGTTCCCATTAATCCAAGAGCCATTTATTTTACACACACATTGAGTGCCGAAACTCAACAATTCCGCAGTTTAGTCGGTGAGTCGACGCAATCAATCGAAACTTGATGAAAAGATATACACATTCAACATTAGATCATATGGTTTTGGAAATTTACTTGACGATGATCTTGACATTGAAGGTGACTTTTGGCATTCGGTGTTTTTTTTTATATATCTACATTCGCTTTTGTGTACTCGATTCGTTTTGTTATATACATGATGATGATGATGATGATGATGATCTGATGTGCTGAAAATAGATCGAACGCTAAGACAACAAGCGTGCTTACCTTAATTGTTGCTATAACAATGAATCGGTAATTTCGGTTACTTGAATATTATTTGCGACGTCGGTAGGCGTTTCGATTGAAAGCATATTAACGTCACAACGAAGACACGGTGTTCGAGTTTTGATTTTTTGTTTGCACTTTGACACTCTGTTACCGGGTTATCAATGCTTTGATAAAATTTCAATTAGCATTCATTTTATCGATCGTGCGTATTTCGAGCGATTTTACTTTTAATTCGCTTTTTTTCACGGGCACACTTCAAAGGTCTTTTGTAAGAAGTGGAAGCTATTTTCGTGGCTACTTCTGCTGATTGAATTGCGCATTGCAAATTATCTGCTAGGAAGTGTGTTAACTTTGATTCATCCTCTGCGTATAACGCTTGAAATGACTGTTTGATTTTAATAAATCGAGTCACCGTTGAATCGTGACAGTTACGTGAAACGAAATGTAAATTTATGCGCAAAATTCTTTTACCTCAAATGCTTGCACACTAAAAAGGCTACACAAAATTGAAAATCGTTGGCCAACACTTTTTTTGGCAATTTAAATTTTGCATACATAAAATTGATTGATATAATTGTCCGTATCGATTGATTGAATGGTCGATTTTTCGACATTATTTTTGTTCAGCTATTGAAAACTGACATATCATCTTGTCTAATTGGCAATGAACATTGAAATGAATGTTGTTGTTTTTTTTGTTCAAGTTAATTACTGCACTTGCACAACAATCGAATCGGAATCTACTTGACTGCCAAATGACATTGAAGAGTCCAGACACAATTGCTATGAGCCATTGTTTTAAGCAAACAGCGCCCAGAATTCAGAATCAGACGCAGTTTCACTTTTGATTTCAATCTATCAACCACATATTCAAAATAAAATCACTTTTCATTTCAACCGAATTGAAATATTGTGCATAGAATTCCGATGGACGGAAATACAAAGGTCGAGAGAGAAAAAAAAATTAAATTTCCATCAATCTCGTTGAAATGACACGACGATTTCCTAATAAATGGTAAGAACAAATGTTATGTAATCTATTTAACATTTGCAAAAACACGAAACCATATGTGATTGTGTGAAAACGACACGCTGTTTCGATATTATGAGCCAACAACAAAAAAATCCAAGATAAATAAATGTCAGTGTGAAGAACAAGTAGTCTGGACGATATCGAATCATTTTTTTTTCATCTCTGTTGTTTTCTGCATAGGCATAGACATATTTTCATGAAAAAAGATCCCTTCGTAGTATTGTGTGATTTGGCTGGCTGGCTGGCGTTCATTCATGTATCGAAAGTAAACAAACGGAAAGATAGCAGAGAAAAAAACCCATTTTGAGTGTCTGAAAAAGAATGAAAGCTTTTTTTTCTTCATCAAGTAAAGCCAACAAGAACATTTAGCCGCGAGTATACTGTACATAGACCAAGAGCAGGTAGTCTGGCCGATGAATGAGAGAAGACAATAAAAAAAACGTAACGAGAGTAAAACCGAGCGAGAGAAAAAAAATCCAATGAAAAAGACAGATACACAGAGACAGACAGAGAGAGTATTGTGTACTTGCCGACTTGGTTTTGGTTCACTTCTTTTTCATATTGCCTTGGTTCTTGTTTCATTCGGAATCGTAAACGTTGAGACAAAAAAGAGGCTGACGCCAACAAACAAAAACAATGAATTAGGGCAGATTTTTTGTTGTTGTTGTTGTTGTTGTTATTCTCCCATATCCTATGTTGTTGTTGCTCTATGTGTTCTCTCGCTCTCGTCTTGCGTGAACGGCAACCACATTGTACCACTACTACACACTAGAGAAAAAAAAATTCAAAACAAAATGAATCCAAAACGCCTAGAATGAATGAGGAAAAAAACAACGCAATTCCAATGCTCGTGTATAATCGTCAGCTGAAAACGAGAAATACTTTTACTTTTGTTGCTGCTGCTGAGAGACTGATCGAAAAAGTAGAAAAAAAAAGCCGGCGCGCGGAATCGCAGGTTCACTGCGAAAAAAGACTACCTCTTTTTATGCATGTAAAACGTTTTTTTTTTTGTTATATATGTATGTTTACTTTTTCAGTCGATGACGAAAAATCGTAAGCGCCATATTTTTTTCTCCGGCACTCACTTCTCTACCGATGCATTTGCATGCCTTTGAATGACACACACACACATGAGAAAAAAACAACGACAACGAACCGGCGATTTTTTTTATACAATCAATTAAATATTCATCTACAGTAAACGTTGTATGTACAGTTTTTTTCCAAATTTTTTTGCCCTTTAGTTTCATGATTCAAACACATTTCAACGATGAAAACGTCTATATATTGTTTTAACATCTAAATGTTATAACAAAAAATAATGTCAAGCACCCATGTAATAACTACACTTACTTTGACTTATTACACGGATAGTGAGTGATTCTTTTTTGCTACCATAATATTTAGATGTCAGGCCAGTCAGTTTTTTGTTGTATATAAATAAAATGCAAGTACGTGCTTACCTGAGGACACATCTTGCACTGGTAAGATCTTCCTAAAAAGACAAATATATTTTATTTTATAAAACAGAAAAAAATGCTTTTAAGAGGTTTACTTATTCTAAATAAAAAATGGATTATTACAATTCAAATTCATTCAATTCAATGTAAAAAAAGTTGACACACAGCCGATCAGTGAAATGATGCTCTTTCAATTCTATTTTTGGAATCTCATGCCGACACTGAAATCACAACAATGTTCAACTCTTTTCATACATATTTCCAGGAAAAGATTAATTCGCATGATTTTCATAAACAAGCGATAGCGTTCGAGTTCAATCATCAATATACAAACATGCATACATAAACAAATACATTTAGTCCCAAACAGAAATTTACAAAAATCTCTCGCCGCCAAACTGACCGAGATGACGAATAATCGCAAATGTATTAGGTTTCTGACAATAATGTGATAGCTGACTAGTTGTAAATCGGAAAATCGATTTTTCTCGCTTTTCCGATAGGAAAATGTGCTATAGGTACTCATCCTCGAGAACGATTTGGACCAGGTCGGATCCACCTGCTCCACAAAACAAAATTCCAGTTCATTTCATCTCACTCTCACGTATACATGCAGTTTGTTAGAAGAAGCACCAAATCCCGTACTGCCCGTGGACGTTTAAGGGACGAAATTTTCGTTATTTTTTCGATTTTCCCATCGGAAAAGCGAGAAAAATCGATTTTCCGTTTTTTGTGATTTTTATATGAAAATTGTATCGAAAATTGATTGTATCTCAAAACTAACGTCAGATTCGGTTGTCAATTTTAAAAGTGCTTAAAGATGTTCAAAATCGATTTGAAAAAAAAATCTTGGGTCTGGCGCAAAAGGGAAACGCATTTATTTTTTTTTTTTTTTTCAAAAATGTTGTCATAGTCGTATTTCCACGTGTTTCTATGACCATCCTAGAGAGTTTATGAGGGTACAATTTTTGATTCTCAATTCAATTTTTTTCTGTGTGATATTATTCTCGTAGGCTTCAAGAATAAATTAAATCAACTAAAATGCTAAATCAAAAGAAAAAAAACGCAATTTCTTTCCACTTAAAGCTG
Source organism: Contarinia nasturtii (assembly GCF_009176525.2). Taxonomy (NCBI): domain Eukaryota; kingdom Metazoa; phylum Arthropoda; class Insecta; order Diptera; family Cecidomyiidae; genus Contarinia; species Contarinia nasturtii. The sequence goes on along the minus strand of NW_022198211.1, from coordinate 1,753,596 downwards.
AAGATAAAACTTTTAATCATTGTTGTTTAATATGATATTTGTTATGATGAAAGTAATGAAATGCTTAAAAAAGTAACATATGAATTAATAGATCGCTTAAAGAGCGCTTCAAAAAATGTTTATGATGTATAAGAAAAGATCATTATTTTTGTATGTTATGGTTGTGATCACCAACAATTGCGAATAGTTGCACACCATTTATGATTCTTTCAAAAGCAATGGCCGGGCAATGAATTGTTCGGTGTTTAGTGCAAGGCCAATTTCCTTGATAATTCCCAGTAGCCACTTTTCTATGTCGATATGTGAATCCGTTGCACAAAAAATGTGTGCCTTTTTTTCCACCCGGTGTCCAATGATGTATGAAATCAGTTGGTGTTAGCTGCTTGCTGGGCCGTTGTTGGACCGTTGAGTTTTGTATTTTCACTGTGCGAATGGGTGCTGGGGCTGGAGTCGTTTCGTGAGAATGTGCTACGTTTTCGTCGTGAGGAACAAGCTTGAATTTCAATTCCCCATCCAATGTAAGGCAAGGATAAATGTATGCCTTGCAGTCAGGTACAGCACAAAGAAGTTTGTCCGACGAATTAAACCAGTCGGTATTAAAGACGTGATTGCTTACAACCATTTTCAAAATGCGAGGCCATTCTTGATTGGTTGCGAAACCCTCCTTGTGAGTTTCATTGTAGTATAAAGCGATTATTTCCTGTTCGATTGTGGTCAATTCGATTTTCTTCAGGAAGAATTGAATACGTGTTCCAAATCTACTAACTCTATACTGCCACATCAATTTCTCGGATATCGCTCGAGCAGAATGTTCAAAATGGAATGGTGTCATCCAGTATTTTTTGCCATCAGCAATTATTTCGACAACGTCTTCCACGTTCGGAATCGGAACTTCTTCCTTGAGCGTATTTATGTTATCGATGTAGGCTTGTATTTCTGCTGGAAGAATTGACGTTCGTTTTCGTTTTAATCCTCTCACCTGTTTTGCATACCACCCATGGGATTGTGGGTTATCATACTCGAGTTTACTAATCAAATCAGTTTCTGTGAACAAATAAATATCATGATGAAATCCATACGTATGAAATATTGAAAAAGATGCACCTTCTTCAGTGTACAGTATAAATTCGGCACCGTTTGCCATTGGTCGACCCTTCAAATTTAACGTTTGATTTATAATTGCGATGAATCGTTCATGATCCATTTCCAAATTGTCTTTATCATGCTCTTCGATGACATCAGCATTTATCGTTGCTTTTTCGATTGGTTGTACAAGACGTAGTTCACTCGAATTGTCTACAACCGGCACTGGCCATTGCCATTGCGATTGATCTAAAATTAATGTGATTAGTGACGTTTTGCTCTTAAACACCATTTGAAAAGTAGCAAACAGATTATTTTGTTTATTTAATTTTTTTTACCATAGTCGAATGGCTTGGCACCCGTTTCATTGTTCAAATCGGCAATCACGCTTGAACTGGGAATTGGTTTTCCTTGTTGATCCATAATTAATAGCACAACACAAAAAAATCAAACTGATTTTAATAATTTTGTTTTAAAAAACCGGATTGTACTTTTGATTTGTTTAATTAGACTTATTTTGCGTTGGTTTTTGTTGAGTCGAATGTAACGTGAATGTACTGCATTTGTGTTGCAAAATGGCATCGGACGATTTGCTCAAATGTCAATCTTCGTGTTCAACTCACGAGAAAACATGATTTTTCCTTAAGTCACGAACATGTGACTGATCAAATACATGTGAAAGCAACGATGCACACAGACGACGTTAAAAATGTCAAATAAAAGAGAGAGTGAGCGTTTGCATTTTAAAACATAAACCGAAACAACATCGTAGTTCTTAGTAGAGATCGGCAAATTCAATCTTCCAATTGGAGGCATTGTTTTTTTTTTTAACAATAACAACACTTAAGATAAGTTTCGACCCGAGTTCAGTTTGACAGTGAAACTGCTGAAGCAAAAGGAAATTATTTTAGTGTTTAGTAGAAACCGGCAAATATCATCCAATTGGAAGCATTGTGTTTTTTTTGTGACAATAACATAATTTAGAATGAGTTTCACCAGATCAAAATGTGTATGTCGCGAAAAAGGTTGTGTTGAAGTCATGGAATATTACAATCAAAGTGTTTATTTTGTCGTAACGGGACTCAACAGTGTGACATTTACATATGAAACATTTTCTCAATTTTAAATTTGTTTTTGTGTATTAAAAACAACAGAAACATATATAAAATTGATTAAAAGTTTCACACACCATCAATCTGTGAGTGGATAGTAGCGTTTCGTTTCATCATAAATAGTGCATTTATTGTGTTCATTTGTCGCATCAGAAGTTCATCGAGAGAAAGCATATACACCCAATTCACAGTCAATTAAATTCATATTTTTCCAATCATTTTTTTTGCATTTTTTTGTGCTTCAGCCACACGAAATGAAGAAATTTTTTAAGGTTATTCCATCAAAAGGTGGCAGTAGTGGTGGCAGCGGTGGTGGCAGCAAACGACCATCGGGAGCTTCATCATCGACACCCTTACCAACAAAACGTAACCAATCGATGGTGACAACAGATGATCTCGAAGTTATGGCGAATATTGACAAGTATTTTCCGCGAAGCGCAAATGAAATGAAGAAGAAATGGCAGCACTTTGAAGGTATTTTTAAAACTATTCTTTTCCAAACTCAATTCTTTTCTATCTCTAACTCTCTCTCTCTTTTTTCCTTAGCATACACAAGTATACTTCTCTTCAGTGAAATTGTTGAGGAAGGTCAGTTAGAGTGTCGAAACTGGATAGCAAAAAAGAAAGAAATCAGATCAAATGCAGCCATATACTTCATAATCAAACGAGAAGATCACAGCGAGATGGAAAATTTCAAAGTGAGCAGCACCTTCAATCGTGCTCTGAAGGAGAAAATGCTTACAATCAAATTGATGTGTTGCTACGTGTATGCCGGAAAAGATTCCGATGGTACCCGATGGGGTGGTCATTTTACCCAATGTTCATCATCAATCGACGCTTGGCTAACAAAACGCCGAATCAAAGGATACAAAGACGTGGCTTACTATGTAAAACCACACAATGTTCAGGCTTTCTTTCCCGCGTATGAAAGCATCACGATCGACACAATGCGACGGGTATCCGCAAAACCATTGAACATTGCCAGTGGTGAAGCCATCAGCACGACAATTGCAACTGGCCACAAATCCACAAACGACATGAAGACATTATCGTACATTCTCCACACTGCCAGCAACAAACCGGAATTCAAATTCACTACAAACGACCACGTCAAGAAAACCCAAGCCGCAATACCTGATTCAACGCGCGTTCTCATGGAGTTAGTGCCGTCCCTGAAAAATTTGTTGAAGCAAGATCTCCCGCATGAAGAAACCGTAGAGAATTTACGGAAAATTGTTTCCGAAATTGGGCCACTCGAACTCATTGATGGCGTACCATGCAAAATACGCGATTAACTCTTCCGTAAACCCACTGTGCTTACAATTTCGATTTTTTTTAGCGTAAATTTTTGTTTTGTGTTACATTCTTTCACATTCAAAAGTACACAGTCGTTAGTAGACGTGCAATCAATATGATTTTTGTCATTTTCTTTCGAATATTTTTTTAACCTTAATTTTTTGTTTTGTGTTACATCCTTTCACATTGAAAAGTACACAGTCGTTAGTAGACGTGCAATCAGTATGATTTTTGTCATTTTCTTTACATGAATAAATGTAAAATCAAAATATAAAATTTGTTGATTTAATTCATTCTAAGAATAAGAAGAAATATAAGAAGAAATATATTATTAAAAATAAGAAGAAATATATTATTTTATAATACAGAAAAAGATTCTTTTAATATGTTTCCATATTCTAAATAAAAAATGGATTATTACTATTCAAATTCATTCCATTCATTGTAAAAACAGTTTTTTTCTACTTACGTCCTGTGCCTGGCCCATTTGCAAGCGATGAACCAATTTTCGTGGCATTTATTGGCTGTGGAACGACAAGCAATGCAGCCGGCGTATTTGCATGACCATGTGACAATCCACCGATTCCTGGTGGGCCTAAACCAGAATTACCCACATTGTGCACACCGATACCACCCGGCGATGAACTATTTGACGAATTTGATCGTAATGCACCAGCTGCACCATAAATTGCCATATGATTTTGACCGGCTTGATGATGATCGAGACGTCCATCGTCAAGAATGTGTCCTACATTCAATGCGAGACCAATTTAAAAGAAATTATTCAATGCGATTAATAAAACATTAGCATTCATTTGAATTGTTAAACTAAAGCAATCACAACTCGACAAAAAAAAACATTGTATATGTGTTTTTACATTGCCTACTTTACGGAGTTTTTATCGGAATTGCCTTTATGTGAAAATCACAAGTGAATTTCGATTGGTATATAAATAGCCGTCGAGCCAATTTCATTTATTGCACTTGATGTCGAAATATTTTGCTGACGAAACGTGACTGGTTTGGTTTTCATGGTACACTTTTGATATGCTAGCATATGTGCGTAAATTGAACTCGAATTCCATTCACTTTTGCACATTTTACACAAATTACGCTCAATCATATCGTTTCTCATACTAATTATGTGTTTGAATTTTCATTGAATCGATTTCAATTGGACGGCAAATATTTCAAAACAGTTTTAGCAATGATATGCGTGCTATTATGCTATAAATTCAATGAATATACGATTCTCTTTTAAGATTTATTGCGATTTGTGGCATTTAGCATAGGCCAATTTTCCATTTGATTTCGATTGTTTTGAACTGGTCATTTTTTTTATTTCAGAGACAATGTTGAATAGAAATGAATTTACAGCTTACTTTATTGTCACTTGTGTTGCAGAATAAAATATGCACACACGTATTTTCCACAAGAAAAATACGATAAATGTAAGTTATTTGAAATATTTCAAATGAAAAAAAAATTGAAATTATTTTTTTTTCCCAAATTGATAAAAAAAATTGAAAATTAAAAATTAAATGAAAAAATCGATAAAATACTCTGTGACATAAATAAAAAGAAAATAAAATGTGAAAAAAGAAATAAAAAAAAATTTGGTTTCCTTCGAATCGGAATCGAACCGATGACAAATGGATTTCAATGCTATGCCACTACAGTCCACTGCTCTACCAACTGAGCTACCGAAGGTTATGGATACCGATTGTCAGAGAGTGTACATAACGCCTCGTGCATATTAAATCTATATCTTTCTTGCACACGTCACAAAATGTTAAACGATTTTTTTCTTCGCGTATATTTATATTACCGATGTTGCCAAGCCAAAATTGATAATTAACTTCATCGCAATAAGATTGTTGTAAACCATGACCTATCAATTGGGATAACAGCTCTTTATCAATCTATCGATTGCTGTTAGAATTCTCTCAACGAATTTCATCCGTAAATTCTCTTAAAATTTTGTTTGTAAAAGTAATTTTGAAAGTTTATGTGTTGGAAGAAAAAAGTGAAAGGAAGAGAACACTCTTGTCGGTTTGCTCTACATGTGATATCAAACGTATCATTGAAAACGTACGACTAATACTCGTCTACGACTTTTGAATATCAAAATAAGCTAAATTCAATTCACTTGTGATTTTTTCGCTCTTAACAAAAAAAAAACTTCTTTGTAAAACTTCTTGTGTCGAATTCCAGCATTTTTCTTTTCAGTGTGTATGTGTTTTGTTATTTTTATTCACCTTTTTGCAAATTGTTTGGATGATGATCATTCATTTTGGCCTGGATAAAAGAAAAGAAAAGTGTGATAAAAAAACGCGGTGTAAATTTCTGATGGTTTTCGAAAATAGTTTGAAACTATTTGAAAAGGTACTTACCTCATAGCCTTGTTTCATGGTCATATGATTTCTGGGTGCTGGCCAGCCACCGTAGTCAATCTCTTTTACATGTTGTCCGCATTGCTGTGAACATAAATAACGCGAAGAATTTTATAACATTTTTTTTTTAAATCAACATCGAATGCATGCAATTTCATGAAAAAATATTTCAATTCGGATTGTTTGACCTGCACAAGTATAATGACATTTATTTCAGCTGGTACAATTTACAGTCACAACAATACACATAATTCATAAAAGAGCCAGGAATTCATATGCAGATATTCGGGCAAAAAACTAGGGGAAATACGTGGCAAGTGTAAGTCGGCCATGTAATATGATAGTAATGCATGCATCTCGTCTGACTTGTATTGATTTTCCAATTTGTCGATAGAGCATTTTTCCTTGATGTTAACGACGTTGATGACAACGATGATTGCTACCGCCGCCGCCACCACCACCGACAACGACGCGCCGATGCACTCAAGCCGACGGTTAAATATGTTTTGTAATGTACTGGGCGGAATAATACTCTTTTTTTTCTTCGAAGTATGTTCACAAAACATTTCACCACACACAATACACAAGACACAAGACAAGTAAATTTGTGTACTGGATATATTCGACGGGCATGTTTTTGGGGGAAGTGAACACGCGTTGTCAATATTTGACGATTGCAAACTTTTTTTTTGTTCGTATCTTGTTTTATTCTTCAATTCTCTCGCAATGCGAGCAAAACTAAGAAGAAAGAACGATGGCAGAAAAAAAAACTTTTCCATCCGAACCGGTAGATGTATTTGTTTAGTGTGCGCTATATGTGCTGGGGTTCGCTCGCGCGCGCAGTAACACATAAAAAAAGCGTTTTTATTTTGATTGAACATGGTGAAGAAACTAGATAAAGCAAAGAATTTATCCATGTATGCGGAAGCGCAGCTAGACACACACACACATGTATATATATATAAAGAAATAAGCAAGCAAATCAATTTTATTTATATATAGTTCATGTTTTCAAAAGCGAACACAAGTGAGCTTCTTTTGTGCTCTATTTTTGCTTTTCTCGTTCTTTTTTCTTCCTCTTCTCCGTGAGATCCCTGTTTTTTGTGTCTTTGATACAACGAACAAAAAAACTATGAAGGAAAATCGAAAGAATGAGATGAGCAAAAAAATAAATAGAAGTGAAGAGCGAGAAAGAACTAAATGTTTCATGTGCGCTATTCATCTTTATGCATTGCATTTTTCAAAAATGTTGCCACACAAACGAAAAGTACCTTATTGAATCATTTGAACTGCATTTCGTATTGAAGTTCATTTTTGTGTTCAATTTCTTGCTATCGTATCTATCTGTGTATTGCAAAAAAAAAATCTACTTTCACGGATTGCACGAATGCAATCAACAAAAGACGGATTCCATGCAAACATAAAAGACTGCATATGCCATAAGGGTGAAATGCAAAAGCTGATGCCATTTTTAAAAATCGTCGATGAATCAACGGAAATGCGATGTCAAACATTCGAATATTTGAAAATAATTTTCGGGGAAATGCATGTCCATTTTTTTCTCTATTTCTTTTCCATTCGAAAATATGCTCCGAAGACCTTTCGATGAAAAAAAAAAACACCAACGAACAAAGAGAGAAAGGAAAATAAACTTACATCGACACCACCGTTCCACATGTAATGCATGCCGACTGTTGGATCATGATGCGAATTCGATGTCATATGCTCTGCCATAACTGCGCTCATCCAATGGACAAGACCTTGCGTTGGATTCTGCGACTGTACACCTCCAACAGGCATTGTGCTGATTAATGCTACTCCAAAAACGAAGAGAAACAAAGGGAAGAAAAAAACAAGGGCTCATCAAAAATGTATTCAATTTACTTAAACTATTTTTTGAATGTGTTTGTGTGGTGGTTGTCGGTTGTCTTGTTACATTTCGACCGAGTCAAATGCTTGCAATACTCACGATTCACTGTTGATGATACTGATGTCGTCACTATTGACGTTGAATTGTCGTCGCTTCCGATTTGCGTTGAATTATTACCGTTGTGCGGTTGTGGACTTGTTATATGGTTATTTCCACTGTTTACCGAACTGTTATTATTGTTTGTCTCAGTGTTATTATTATTGAGACCGTTCAAGTTATTCTCCGATGCACTCCAAGGGAATGACGGGGTTGCTGACTTCTATTTATGAAAAAACGACACAACAGATACATTCAATTAGACTGGGCATTGAATTATTGAACTAGAGCTACAGTTGAAAATTATATTTTTAGAATTGAAAGAAAAAAAACATTGCTTCACACAAATCACAAACATCAAGGATGGATTTATTTTTAATGAATATTTTTTCCTCCATTTCATAAGAATGTGGATGAAAAACATCTAATTACAACCCCATAGTTGACATGATCACTTCCTTTCTGCGTCATACATATCTATCAACAAAACTAACCTCAGTGGTAATCGAGGGTTTTTCATCGTGGTCAAAGTCTGGAGAATTTGGCGATTTGTCTGAATATGAAAATAATAAATTGCGCGGAAATGGATGTGAACACATTTTATCCGGACTATGTAGTACAGCATTGGCAAATAAACTTTTATACAACTGAGCAGGCAAAAGAAACGGTGACGATTTGCTTGAATTAAATGAACTATTGTTGCTTGAGTTAGCTGTCGTTGAGGTATTTCCTTGTTGGCTAACGGTACTATTGCTACTTGTTGTATTTGGCGAATAGTGTGGATGATGATGATGGTGATGATGATGATGATGGTGTCCATGATGTGGCGCTGGTGAAATGCCACCACTCGTTACAGTTGTTGTCGGCAAACATTCGTTGGACATTTGACTTGCATGCGAATGATAACCGTAAAAAGCGGCCGACAAACCATGATGTGGTATTGAAAAACCGCCCATATCTTTGCGATAGTTGCCATTTGATGAAGCCGCTGCTGCAGCGCTCAAGTGATGAGCATTCAAACGAGACAAATTCGTTAAAATGCTGCTCGTTGCTGTGGCCGCTGCCGCAATTGAATTTGCTTTAAATGCCGGTGTTGTTGCTGTTGTTGGGGTGGTTGAATTTCCCGCTGAATCATCATCAAAATCGTCGGGCGATGAAGCTGCCGAGCTAGCATTGCTATTGCCACTGACGACGTTATCGATAAATGCACTCGACGAATGATTGGGATTCTCTTTGCCCAGTAACGTCGACATATATGTATCGTAAAATCGTTAAAAAAAATTTCCCTCTGCACGCAATTCACAACGAATTTACTATTTTTTTATGATAAAATCGAATTCGGAAAAACAGATTGGCACATATTATCGGCTTGATTTTATCTCCGTTTGGTTTTTTTTTTAATTCTTCCTCTCTGTTTCTCTATCCCCCTTTGAAATTCACGAGAGATTTCAATTGATGGGTGATGAACAAAATACTTTTTTTTCGATAAATATCACATTTTATTCGAATGATTGCATCGTTTTGTAATCATTTTAATTTTTGGCACCATTTTAAGTGTTATTTTTCAGTGTTGTTTAAATACAAACTTTGGATATATCATAAAATATGAATCTTTTTATCTCTCTTTTTCTATCTTTTTCTACTTGTGTACCATGTTGCACACCATTTACAATATTACTCTACTTTAATAAATTTTGTTGTTGTAATAAATACTTTTTTTACACGAAGAAAGTTTCATTTTTTTGAAAATGGAAAAAATGACAAAAGCACATTTGAATAGGAACATCGGTTACATTATAGCCGCATTGCAATCACACTTGCTGGATCACATGCGTGCTACAAACTGTTTGCGTCACTTTTATGAACAAACAGCTTTCAAGATTGTAATCATATTTTTGTTATTTGCATTTATTTTATGTTTTACTTAGGAACTTTGGCATCGTCGAATAAACAATCGGACCATCGGTGTTTCCGTAATCCTTTTAGGTCTTTTCAAATGAAACTGATACACTTTTCATTGAGATGAGTTGAAAATCCATTGAAAATTTGAATCTCCTTTCCATTTTTTAGGACGATTGTTTCGCCATTCACTCAGCGCACAGATCACGTGATTTTAAATTTTTGAATAACATTTCGGTTACAAAACTTATTGTTGAAATCCAAAAAAATCCATAATATTTCCATGAACTTGATAGAAAAAACAATTAAACGGCGTTTGCACTTGCACTAAAATGAGAATTGTAAATTTTTTGTGATGTTGCACACACTAAACTGAAAATGTCGATAACGTCTACGAGTCAAATAAAAACTGAACCAAACCGATAGTCACAATGAACTGATTCGTCAAGACGATAAACTGTGAACACACACGCTCACTTACGCCGAGGGAAATGAATCGAAAAACCGAAATGAACGATAGTGGAAATCGAGTGCAACAATAGGAATTCGGTGGTAAAATCACATAAATTGAGATGACTGTGTGTTTTTTTACGTTTATTCTTTTTAATCTTTTGGGTTGTTATTCTTTTTGTGTGTGGACGCGCGCGCGAGAGACATATAAACATGTATATGTATCGAACGAAAAGTAATTGCACGCGCGATAAATTAATGTGTGTTGTGTATTGAGTGACGATATGATCGAATGGTAAAAAGCATCATCATATCGTGTGTGTCGAAAGGCGCGCGCGAGAGACCACAACAAACCGTACAAACGCACCAAAAAAGACTACCGACTTCTGGTTTTCTTCAACAGACAAAATGCAATGATATTATTTTTTCGCTCGCTCGCTCCCTTGACATGCAATTTTTCCTATATATATATATATTTTCTTTTTTTTTCTTCTCGACTCTCATTCAACTGCTTCGACTTCTTTTTCTTTCTCTGTTCATATTTCTTCTTCGCTTTTTACTTCTTTTCTATTCTTTGTGCGAGCGAGTGAGTGAGAGATTGTGCAGAGAGTATGTATGTGGTTCTATATGAAATGCTAGTGGGTATACATATATAGATGTTTGTATGTTCTCTTTGTATTCGAATTGATCTCGTGTATGTAGTAGATGTGTGTTCCGTATGCCATGCATGGGTTGTTGGGGGGTGCCCAGGAGTGACGAGGTGAGTTGAATGAAGGCGAGCGGCATCAAAACGACACATACAGAGAATGAGAGGAAGCAAAGCAAAGCGAACAAAAAAAAACACGGAAAAATAATAATAGTAATAATAAATACATACGGTTTTTCAGACGATTTTCTTTTCTTCGTCGTCATTTTCTTTTCTCGGGATATAGTCGCGCGCGCGAGAGAACGAGAGTGAGATTTTCTCTTTGCCGCGCGCGTTCGCCTGCCAAAGCAGTTTCGTTAGAATTCGTCTTTTTCCCGTTTCTCCCGATTTTTTTTTTATCATTTTCATTCGCCGTCTATCTTGCATTCTTTTTTTTTTCATTTCGTTTCTTTATTTCATTCTTCTTCTTCCTCTTCTGCGTTCAACAAATGTAATCTATCGCATGTATGTAGTTTTTATGCACGCCACACACATATTTACCCTACATACACTCACTCGCCGAACAACGAAAAACCCAAAGAACTCATTCGATTCCTTATGGCGTATGCATGTGCGCCTCCGTACATTTTCCACCATACACATAGCTTAAGCCATCATATGCACATCTTTCAACTAGCACCAAAGCTTAAAATGCATAACAACAACAAGACAAGCTTGAACAAAAAAAATACACGAAATACAAACAACAACAACAGAAGCGGCAACAGCGGCACAAGCAACCAACGACGTTGAATAACGGTTATTTTTCTTTCACTACTTACTTTCCACACTTTTTTTTAGCTTTCGCTCATATTGTTGCCGCTGCTGTTGCTGCTCCTCCAAATGTGTATGGGTGCTTTTTCTTATTTGTTCCTTTCTTTGCTTTCATTTCTTCCTTCAATTTCTGTTCGTTTTTTTCTGCGTCCTTTTCGAAGTGCTTTTTTTGTCTCTCTCTCTCACTCTCTCTAAGAACAGCACCCGCCGCTGTACTACTTCCTTTTTATTATTGACATTGTTGTTGTTGTTGATATTATTATAGCTTTTTTTCTCTATCCTGTTTGGCTAGTAGCATGTGCATCACTATCACAACGGAACATATTCCACATATGAAAGAGACAGCGCGCATAGAAAAAAGCATGCGAGGGAACGAACAAGAGAAAGAAAGTGTTTTTTGTGCATAAAAAAAACTACACAACAACTACCCGCCATATAAACTAAAATGGGATTCGATACGTAAATCGTATTTGTTTGTTGTATGCGAGAGAAACGGCAAAATGAATGAGTGAAAGAGGAGCAACGAGCAAAAGCTTCACCATTTTCTTCATGCACACTCTTATACAAAAGGCAAATAAAAACCAAATTGAAAAGAAGACACAATAGTAAAGGAGCTGAAGCAACGACAGCAAAAACGACGAATATCGAAAATATACATCTTTTTTTTCGTTCATTCGTTCTTCTTCTTCTTCTACATTTGCGCGAAAGAAATAGAAACGAATACAAACGGGAATCAGCCACATACGAATGCTATATGAGTGTTATTGCGACGATTTTTTCTCTCTCTCTGTTCTCATTTCTTTCGTACGTTCCTTTTTTATTCTTTTTGTTCTTATCTTCATCCGATCGTTCACGACTAACGACGTGAGAATGGGTATGAAGATTGAATGCATCTTACGACGCAGAAAACCACTCTATCTCTCTCTTTTTCTTTCGCCAAAGCACCAGGCGCTAAACGCGAAACGAACCAAACCAATAAAATATAAGGAGCTATAAGGAAACGAAATGACACATATAAAAAAAATAATTCGCGCGCTCATGTGTTGGTGCGTATGGAGAATGATTCTTTTTTTTCATTCGGTGTCCATTGCACATCACTCTTATTTCAATGCATTGCACTCTCGTTTCATCCATTTTCAATTTTTCGTTTCAAACTTCCTTTTTTTTCATTTATTTTACATCGTATGCGTCCCTTTTTTCACTTTTTTTCAACGCTAAAAAACCTAGGGGGAATTATCTATATGTTTATACGGTTTATACGCAAGTATTTTTTACTGAATATACTACAAATAGATGAAGACATCGCAAGTATGCCGCTTATACGCTGCATATTTGCGTATAAACCACATATATACGGAGTTATTTGCAAATATTATTTGCAAATATTCTTCCGTATATGCGGTTTATATTCTTATACGCAGCATATTCGTAACTTATTTTATTCGATATTTTCCCCTAGTAAAAAACTGAACGTCAGATGAAATGGAATCAAACGATTGAAGGAAATATATATAAGAAAAAAAAAGAAGCTGAAACACACAACGGATCGGATATGTATGAAAAGAAAATAGGAAATGCGATTCGATGAAAAAGTGAGACAAATGTCGATTCAATATCTATCAGTCGCGAGAATGCAGCGAGACAACTCATACCAAACCGAATCGAGGTAGACCGCCTTATGCACAGGTAAGCAAACGCGCCCGCGTCACGGGATATTTAATATCAACATACATACAGCGAACAAGTATTTCTTTCTTTTTTTTTTTGGCAAAAGAAAGTAAATTCCAAGGAAACATCGATCAATGAAACCATGAAACGTTCGCTTTGCAATGAATCTCTCGCCAATTGACATTAAATGCAGCCATTAAAAAAGAGAGAGCATGTAATAAAATCAACCGAAGGAGAGATTGAATAAGAGATAAAAGTTGAAATGGACAAAAAGTAATAGACGAGAGAGGCGAATTGCAAAGAAAGTCCTTTGAATGAGCCTAAAAGGAATAAAACTCCATTGAATGGGCCTTTCTGTGAAATAAGATTTTTGCGTGGAATTTTTGATCCGTTACGACATTTCCAGATGAAATGATGACACAACAAAAAAAAAAGTGCATATTGTGTGCGCATAAAAGATTCATTTGAAAATGATATAGCTCTATTTATTTTTCGATGCATCGAAGAAGCGAAAGAAGACCAAGTTAAAGGCCAGCAAATGTACTTTACGATAATAAAGAAACGTTGATTGACGCAAATTCATTTGCAACATCAAATTTATTAGAGGCACTCAAAGCTCTAGATACCCCGCATAGTTGGAAATGCCATGAATATACGCATAAGCAAAACGGTAGCAGAGACGATGTGCTTTCAATCGCGAGAACAACTCAGATAAATTCCATTCATTTTCTAAAAAAGCGATTTTTCGTTATTGTGATGCTAAATCTCTTCATCAGCTGCTGCATATTACAGTAATTCCGTTCATTTCGACACAATTCCAAAGCTTTGAGTTAATAAAAAAACACAACTGTTCTTCCACCCGATATAATCACTATGAGTAAGCAAATTTCTTCCAATTATGAACAATTACATCCGAATCGCACACTTTTTTTTTTGTTTTTCGCCTCAAACTGGTGAGCTGTTGAAGGTAAACGAATCAAATCCAAAATGACTTCCGAGATTGAAGTGCTGAAAAAATTTGCTGGAAATGAAAAAGGAAATGTGTACCGCTCAACATGCCTCACCAATTCAATGGCATGCATTTACCGAAAGAAACGAAATATCAACGAGATTTTTTCCTCACTATGGTGCTGTGCGCGGTGAATTGTTTTTATATTTTTCCTACTCGACTCGATTTTCCATTTTTGCTTCGGTTTTTTTTGTTTGTTTGTTCTTTCTGCGACGACGGTCTTTTTGTTCGTTCAAAATCGCTCCTACATATATTTGACTTGGAGCAAACACACAAAGCTACCTTCCGAGAAGTAACCGAATGAGAAATGCATGACAGACACACACACACACACACACTTTTAGTATACCAAGTCGAATAAGTCGATCTTTTATGGTTTAATCAACCATTTTACAATGCACACGTATGCATTCGTAAAAATGTCCAGTACGGGGGCATTCCGTGTGCCATTCGTTGCGTTTGATAGAAACACCATTGTAAAATTTTTATTTGTTTTCCGTTTTTCATTTTGTTTGTTAAATGCTTTCTCCTTTTCATTTTTTTTTTCATCATTTCTTGTGGTAAATAACGTTTCAACGATACTTCGAAAGAAACGAAGCTCAAATAACAAAATATAGTCAAACACAAGAAATTGATGCTCACGTGTTTACTCTCGTTGAATGTTTTGGAGTGTAGTGTTTTCCGTTTGCTTTGCTCGCATCAATATTCGCATTTACTGATGGGTTTTTTTATATTGCATTTTCTTCTACGCATTTCATTGACGCTGATACGCAAAAACTTTTCGCTTAGGGTAGGTCTCGCACGACAATAAACAAATATTCATGTGTTTTCTTCGAAACTTTCCCCAGATGACTTGATGATTATATGACGCGAGATAATTTCGTCTTTGTTTTTTATGACGGCGGAGGAGTTGAGTGTTCGATGGAAAAAAAGAGTGTTTTTTTTTATTCGTCGGTCAATTCTGACACGAAATTCACATTTAATGGCAGATTTGTGTGCCATTGATGCGATCTGTATGTTTTCCGTTTGTGATGCATTTTTCCCTGAGAATGTAACAATAGCAACAACTGTGCTCGCTACCGTTTTCTTGCATTTTCATTGTTTGTGCTCCTTTTTTCTCGAGATTTTTTCCCTTAATCCGATGTAATGCTATACGTGTACTGGAAGTTTTTCTAACCGTTTATATTTATTTATTCTCACTTTTTTTTTGCTCTGCTTTTTGTCCACTGAATGCGATGGAGTTTTCATTTTCCGCGCGAGCACAAGCGCATATATGAGCATGAGTGTGTCATGCACACACAATGCATATAGAATTGTGCACGTAACCGCACAAAAGCGAAGAAGAAACAAAAGCAAATAAACAATAAAAATAAATGTAGTTGAGGTTTTCCGCAAAATCGAGAAAACGAAAAGTAAGAACGAGCAACATCAGTAGCGGCGGCAGTAGAACGAGAGAAAAAAAAAATGAAAAACGGAATTTTCGATTACTGGCTTAGCATGCATCAGAGTGAGTGAGTGTATTGTAAAGATGCAGCCAGCAATACAAACGAATCGAATGGCAAGTTTCGTGTATTTGGCATTTGAAAAGGCAATGCCAAGAGAAAAATTATATTGACAGCGACGGATGTATGTGGCAGCAGTTCTGAAACTGGCTGTTCCACTGCTGAGAAACAGTTATTTCGTTATGTGTATCCCTCACCAGAATCGCAATCGAATATTATATTCTTTGAGTTTCTGTACTCATACTCTCCCGCTCTTTCGACCTCTTTCTTTTTCTGTCTTTTCTGGATTATTTTTTTTTCGCTGAATTTTTCTTTTGCTTTAAGATGTGGAAAATCGTATACACAAAGAAAATGTGTTAAGTCCTAAGCCACACAGCAAATACAACAAACATGTATACATACTGAAAACGAGAAACTTTTTTGAAAGAGTCATATAAAGTAAATGAAGAGACGGAACACAGGGCATAATATGAAAAGAAAGAATAACCATAACATCGCGCGCGTGCACTTGTTGTTTGTATTTTCGTTCAATGAAGTTCATCTGTACGAAGTGGAGAAAGAGAAATGAGGAACGATGACTGACAGCTTAAGGAAAATATGAAACGGAACATAAAGAGACATGGTACCAGTTGAGGTAGACATTATTTGTCAACCCATACTTGAACATATAGTGCAATTTTCTTTGAAAGGGCTCAGTCGACATCGATGTAATTTCAGCTATGTGATATGAAGAACGTCACAATATGAACATGATGTGACGAACGAGAGACAAAATGACGCCGATGAATCGTACGATTTCAACTCATTTTTTTCTTTCTTCAGTTGCTCATGACCGTCGCTCAATGCATTTGAAATGAGAACATAATAATCCTGTCGATCACTTCCGTTCGGCGAAAATCCACACAGAAAATCAGCGAAAATCCTTTAAAACATCAAAAAGAAATGCGTGCACTCTCGTATGGCGCCACTTCTGTGAAAAAGTGTTTATTTGAATTATTATCGCCCAATTTGCCTTGCATGATGAACGCTTTTTGATGCTGATATACATCGCTTTCAGTGCCTCTGAAAAGCACAAAGTGGGTGCTTTGTGCATCCGTTGTGTACTGGCTTTTTACATATCGCAGATGTTGTGTTTGTGTATGTGTGCACTCGCGCACGCGACTATTCTTTGTGCATTGTCAAATAAGGAGCTCGTTTATGTGATTTGTGGCCGCGTAACGGACACACAATTTCTTTTAAGCACATTTTCATGAATTGTGTGTGTGTGTGCGAAGGAAAGAATGAAAACTTTTCAAAGTGGGTTAATAGTTCTGTAAGTACAATGTCATAAATTCTCTGAGGAGAGAGCGAGCGAGAGAGCAAGAAAGAGCGATGGTGATTTGTTTAATTCACATTCAAGAGTGTTTTGTGTATCATTCGCACAATCTCGAATAAATTTGCCAGAACTGTTTCGGGCTTTTTGATTTCCACTTACCATTTTTATTTTATTGTTGTGTGTGCCAAACCATCCGTCATTTTATATCTGTTACAATCGGTTTATTTTCTGTGAAAATGTTTCGCTTTAAATTCATTACATCAACACAAACTTGTGTTTCACACGTCTATCGGCAGCTCTTATAAACTTTTTTCTTTAACTAATTTCATGATTTGTAAAATTTAGCATCATTTTCGTTGTTTTTGATCAATTTTAAAAATTAATTTCAAAGTCGAACGGAAAAAAGTCGATTGTCATTTCATGAAATTCATCAACAAAATGTCGGATTGTAAACATTTCAATTCCCACCCGCCTTTTTTTAGGTATATGAACGAAATTTTTTGGGGCCGATGTCCGAAAATGCGCAAAGCAACTAATTGCATAATACGACAACATTTGCATGTACTAAAAGTTCTGTAAATTTAAATATAAAATAGAATGGAGTTTAAAATGCAATTTAAATACATAGCAATGTTCGTACATGCATGTCGGTGCGCGCAAAAAGAATGAACAAAAAAATATGAATGTTACAAATGAAAGAAAGAGTGAGAGAGAGAGAGGGGGGAGCAGCAGCAGTAGAAAAAAAATGAATAAAACAAAATCAGTGAAAAACTTTTTCATCCGTCCCTTTTGTGATGTCGGTACTCTCGGCCGCGTATTCTAAATGGCATTGTGCACGCAGTTAGCGAATTCGAAAAAAAGTAATTAAACAATATCCAGAAAGAGAACGAAATGAATCGAGAGAAAGAGAAAGCTACATCGTGCTTAACATGAGAGGAAAAAAATGGGAAAAACCGTTGTTAGAATAAAAATGTACACGCAGAGCATCATGGCAATTCTGTCGTATATTGCTCACAAAGAGAATGTTGTGCGCGCGTCTGGCGCCAAACTACAGATATAACTATCATCCACCAACACACAAAGTGAAAAACCGTCCAATGCTCCACTCAAACTATTTCTCTCTCTTTCTCACACACACACACACAGAGACCCGTCAAACCCTCTCGATCGCTCAAACGGACAGAGAGAATAAAAAATGAAAATACACAAATGGGAAAAAATAGGTATACAAAAATTGGTCGGACAAAATAGAAAAAAGCAAACTCGCCATTTACTCATTATGTACAGAAAAAAAAGTTGAACGTTTTTTTTTGTTCGCCGATGCTGTGTGCACACATTAAAATTATGCATAAGTGCATCTCATCAGCAGCACGTATAGATTCAGAGCAGAGCTCATGTGTTACCAATGTTACTGATGCTGCCGTTGGTATTGGTGCTATTCAGCCTCAGATTGAGTTGAAAATGTTGTGTGTCGTATGCAAAACTTGATGAGCTTGGTGCGTGTATATTTTAACGTCGATCACCCGGGTATGAGTTTGGGGATGAAGCGAATAAAATTTAATGAAATGAACCGCACACACAAAAAAAAACCATTTCACCACGAGAACACAGTAGCCGCAATAGCCATCCGCCACCATCCACTCTCTCACACCCTTCGTTCGATGGATCAAACCACAAACGAAACATATATCGTACTGAATACAGGCAACAGAGAGGAAACAACTGCGGAATGGAATGAAAGAGATTTTTATAGAAAAATGCAATGGAAAAAATTGCGCAATGCTAACAACAAAACAACGAACGAACGAGAAAAAAAACCAATTTCACAATACTATACACTATCACCTAACGCCTAGCTTCTCTTTTTTTTCATCGTGCAATGCGTTTTCCCCATATCCATCGTTTCCATCGTTTGTGACCACTAGTCAGAAATAAAACACATTTCGAGCATGGACACACACCAACACAACTAATGCCACAACAGCCATAAAAATCACCCCGTACATAAAATATAGAATATATAATTTTCACTCCATTTTTCGAACAGAAAAATACGACCAACGAAAAAAACCAAGCACACACACACTGAATTGAAACACACCGAACATAGGAGAGAGAGGGAGAGAGAAAGAAATGGAAGACGAGGGAGAAAAAAATCACAAAAAAATGTGCACACACTTTAATACGAAAAAAAAGGTGCTGGACATTACCTCAACTATGTGAGTTGTTCGATGCACATACACTCATTCTATAAATATATTGCAAAAATCCAGATTGCATTCGTGTGTGTGTATGCAAGCGAGCGAACGAACCTAAATCGCTAACGACAACACACTAAATATGTATATATAGCATTTTTGTTCGGCCTCCCAATAAAAAGTGCCCAAAAAACATTTTTATAGAATAAAAATTGAAACACACACACATGTGAAAAATAAAACATAACATTCAAAATGAGATTTTTACCGCGTCGTTTCATTTCATCCACCTATTGTCTATTTCCTTTTTCCTCTCAATTATGTCCATTTCAATATTTGGCGTCACATTTTATAAAATGTGATTTTGAACATGCATTGGATTGCATAAGCGCGCGCGCATTCACCTCATCTCACACACTATATTTCAAATTTAAATAAATATTTATTTTAAGCGAAAATTTCATAACTGAACTCACACAGAGAGGGAGAGAATCATTCGCAATTGACACAACTCGTTCACAACAACAACAACAACAAAAACAAAAAAAACCTTGTAATGGCTTTTAATACATTGTAACTGACGCAAATACATTCTCAAGCCAAAAAAAAGTGTTTAATGAAACGAAATATCATTTTTGAAATCATAATTAATTGTATTATTTTTAATAACGAGCCTCTTATAAATTAATTAAATCAATTTCCATATTTTCATATGAGCACATGAGCGCGCATAAGCACCACCCGCTTGCGATAACAGCCTGCTGCCAGCATTTTGCTCGTTTTTCCCTTAAACGGTGCGAAAATTATGTGTCATCGAATTTAATTTTATGCCCATGGTCTGCGGTGGCAGTCAATCAATTCGGTTTACTCTTTGAGCATTTCTAATGGAAATAACTTAATTGTGAATGCTTGACACAGAGAGCAACAAAAAACACATGATACATTTATGAAATCTGTCGAGTGCAATCGTAAAATCGACACTCCATAATATCGGAAAATTCAAAGAGTTTCAAAGTTCGATTATCTCATTTGATTACCATCAACAAAGGCAGTTATTTTTTATTTTCATTGAACACTTGTTTTTTTACATTGTACGAAGAATAACCAGATGAAAATGTATAATTCGCTCAATAAATGTGTTGCTTGAAACTCAAAATTATTGTTTTTTCTTTTAACAGTTCAAAAATAAGCATACGTAGTAAAGACGCAAATAGATGGTGTCTCTGCTGCTATACAATTGGCTGCATGCAAACGAAAACCTAAAGCGCGAACCAGTTCTCATACATTATCGTTGCGGTGCTCAATGTTAGCGCAGCCACCTGGCGGTGAAGAGTTGAATGAAATAGCCTAGCTATTCAATGGTATTTTTTCGGTGTTCATCTTGTGTTGAATTTCGCGGCTCGTCACATTTTTTTTCCATCATACATTTGTGGCTCTTGAAATGCATGTGGTGTGGAATTAAATTTCATTCGTGAAAATGGGAAAAAACGCGAATCTCAAATATTTGTTTAATAAAAATTCCCAGTAAACTGAGAACCATTGCAATTCCATTTCAATCAAGGAGCTATTCCAGTCATTTTTATTAGATTTTCGTTACGTTTTTCATCTTTTTTTTTGTTTGAAGAATGCCAAATAAAGCCAACGCGTGTTTTCGAGCTTTTTTTTCCTTCCAAATTATCTAATACTTATTGCATCTTCTTCACTTTTTCTTTGTCGCCCAGAGAAGAGAAAACGACAGAAATTTATGAATGCGACTCGAACGAAGTAAAGCGAATTGTGTGCGAAGAGAAGTGGATAGCGTGATGGGCGTGTCTTGTTGTGTCTGTCTTTGTTCGGATTGTCGTGTTTGCTGTGTGCTTCGTGTGCCGAATGTGGATTGAAACGCGGGTGACTTGCTCACAGAAAAAATGGGTGCGGCTTCCACAAATGATTCAATCGGAAGGTGTATGGTCTTTTTTTTGTTCTTCGTTGTCGTCGAATTCGGTATTTGTATTGCTAAAAAAGGTGGCAAAAATGTGCTACGTGTACTTTTTGCTCGTGTTTTAAAAGACGAACAATCTTTATATACATATATTTCTTTCATTTTTTTTTGTTGTTTCTCTTTTGCTTTTCATTTTGGGGGTTTTGTGTACAGTTTTAAATGGAAGAAAATTGGAATTCTTAATTCTCTCGTTGGCGTTTTTATGTGTTCAATTGCTATTTTTCGTTTTGCCAATCAACGCTTTATTTTGTAATAATGTCGATGCTATGAATCGTGCATACATGTGTGTACTGGGCTTGTTTGACCGTGCTATGGGCACATTTTTGTGTCGCTTCAATGGATTTGATTAATGATATTACATGATATTATGGAACGAACGAAACAAAACGAACACGAAAATTGCGCCTTTCATTCACTTTA